>NC_056626.2:25705082-26005360 GCF_002870075.4 Lactuca sativa
GACTCAGCACTCGGACAATGCTTCGATACTCTCAAAACAATTTCCTTCGATAAAACCTAGTATCAATACCACTAGGGTTTAGTCTAATGATAACCGCGACAAGTTAATAGTCTGACTATTATTATTATTATTATTATTATTATATAAACGTTAAATAACACTCAATATAACTCATAATAATAGCCCAAATAATTATTTTAAGGACCTAATAACATTACTATAATTATTTGGAAGCTATATTAAAAATTGCGTAAGCATAGCTCACTTACAACGAATTTTATCGAAAACCGGAACTTTATTTGGAGCAGCGTCTCGAAACCGAAAGACACTTTTTCTCGGGACTCCGGGAGCCTCGGGGCTTCCTTGGTGCTAGGTATTTTTCCTAGGGCTTAGGGGTGGTTTGGGAAGCTAGAGAGAGAAAGAAATTAGAGAGAGAAAGGATTTTGGTGTGAAAAATGCGAGCAGCCTCGGCCTCCTTTTATAGCCGCGAGGGCCTCGCTACGCTGAGCATTCAGAAGCTCTACGCGGGGCGTAGCTTCGGATAAGGCAGACAGGTGGCAAGCTTCGGACGGGGCGACGTGGCTCAAGCTAGACCGAGGAGTGCAAGGCGTACGCGGCGCGTACTCGAGCTCGGACGTTGGGCGTAATGCGAGGGTGGCGTGTCACTCATCCAAAGCGAGTTCATCGGACGGCTGGGAGCTAGGCCACGTCATCAATCCTTGCATCAGTTTCGCAAATCTCACCCTCAACTTCTAAAAATCGTAACTTTCGCATACGTGCTCCGTTTTAGACGTTCTTTATATCCACGCGAAGGTGGGAACGTACTCTACAACTTTCATTTAGACTCCATCGGATAATTTTGACTCGATTTTAAATTTTATATTATTAACAGGCCGGGACAGGATTGGTCCGTTAAATTCTCATAACTTCTTCATCCGACGTCCCTTTTCGCCCATCTTTTTCTCGTTACGCTACTCTTATCGAGATCTTCGATTCTCGTTTAGGTCGTGTCGGCTAAAAATCACTCGATCTAATATTCGAATTTCGGGTTGTACACCGCTAATCCGAAACTTCGAAAAATCATAACTTCTTCATACGAAGTCAGATTTGGGCGTTCTTTTTATCGATGTTCTTAGTTTAACATAGTATACGATCTTCGTTATATCGCTAAGGCTAAAACTTGCTCTATTCTAAATTCACTACTTACGCTTCCCGGTGCCGTACCGGTTCCGTCGCGAACCTTCGACGGGTCATAACTTCTTCGTTATAACTCGGATTTCGGCGCTCTTTATATGTACGGAAACCTTGTAACATATACTAAAACTTGGTTAAGATTATTTATTCTAAATAATCTTTTGCTGAAAAGTCATTTTCGACCCCTATTGTCTCTAAATTGACTAGCCCGGATCTACGGGCGTTACAGAGGTACGTTGGGTAAAGGATTACAAAGGAGATTGGTCTCATCATGAAGTAAAATTCTCGAGAATTTCACACAACCGAGATCCATAAACCGAGGAGGAGGTTCTTGGTCCTAGTGACCACCGAGATCAAGAGGGACTTCGATCCTAAGGAGACCGAAATCCGGGGGTTTTCACATGAGGTTTTCGGTCCGAGTGAGAGGGTTCTCTGTTGCGAGTCTTCTCGGCCCAATCTTGAGTGTTTCAACTACCATTGGAGATTTTGAACTTCTTAATCCAAGCTTAAACAACCTTCATGCAAATTGTAATTTCTAGAAATTTTTGATCTATCTCATTAAAATTTTAAATGTTTATTACAACAGGATTGTGATGTGGCTTTATATCATCTATATATACCCTTGTTTGATCTAAATTTTCTGGTTGTCATAGATGTATGCCCAACGTACACACGTCCTCCCCAATTTTCATTTAACACCCTTGTGGACCAACTTCGCAAACTATATTTATACCAAAGGTCAAAATGTAAAATACCTTAAATCGGGTGTTACAGCCTATATTGCTGTAACATCTGAATTCCGAGGTATTAAAAATATTAATTTAAATTGAAATTGAAACGACCCAAAATTTTCATTTTTTTAATATAACCAAAATCATAAAACAGAGTACATCATAATAAAACCATGCGTTGCAAATCTCATAACCATACTAAAATACAAATGAGAAACGGTGTCACGGCTGTATCAAAACATATCTAAGATAGCTGATCAACTCCCAGGATAAAAACTGTAATTGTGGTGTGTGCGATGCCATCATCCCGAGCCCTTCCCTTTGCTTGCGGAAGTACCTGAAACCAAAACTGAAACTGTAAGCACGAAGCTTAGTGAGCTCCCCCAAACTACCACATACCACACAATAACATATAAAGCACATATTGGGCCTTGCCCACTGCATCGGACCGAAGTCCGGCTAACCGGGGCCTTGCCCCCTACATCGGACCGAAGTCCGAAGCTGACTGGAACATCGGACCGAAGTCCGAAGCTGACTGGGACCTTCATCCCCTACATCGAACCGATTCCGAAGCTGACTAGGACATCGGACCGAAGTCCGAAGCTGACTGAGACATCGAACCGAAGTCCGAAGCTGACTGGGACCTACGTCCCCTACATCGGACCGGAGTCCGAAGTTGTCATCGGACCGAAGTCCGAAGCTGACTGGGACCTTGTCCCCTACATCGGATCGAAGTCCGAAGCTGACTGAACATAGCATAAACATATCATCTAGCATAAACACATAACCCTGTCTGAACCACGAAGGCATCAAACATACTAACTACTACATCGGACCGAGGTCCGAAGCTGACTGCTAGCAAAACGGGCCCGCATTGTGGCCTTAGACCCGTTACTACTGGAAGGAAACTCACCTCGTGAACTGGCTGCTGTGTGAATGGCTCTGGAAGCTAACTGCTGCTGCTCCGGTATCTCCCCGGCTACAAGTCCATAAACACACTCAATCAAATACTAAACACTGCACTGGGGTAAAATGACTCTTTTACCCTTGGTCAAAGTCAACTCTCTTGGTCAAAGTCAACCCACAGTTGACCTGACTCGCCGAGTTGGGCCGCCAACTCGCCGAGTCTCTAATCTCATTTCACAACCCCACTCGTGGCTACTCGTCGAGTATGGCATCGACTCGACGAGTACTCTCTCGATCCAAGAACTCAGACAATTTGCATCCGACTCGCCAAGTCATATGAACAACTCGACGAGCTGTTCTTGAGCTTAAGAAGATTGCCTTTGACTCGCCGAGTTGTATGGACAACTCGTCGAGTCCCTCCATTACTGAGTCTGCTCTCCAACTCACTGAGTCCACTCCACTACTCACAGGCTTCCACTCGACAACACTCAGAAAGGGGAAAAACGGGACTCGCGACTTGACTCGCCGAGTCGTTCTTCCGACTCGCCGAGTCACATCCATGCAACTACTCTAAACTCGATTCTGCTTGAATCCATGGCATGCAAATGATAGATCTGAGTCCAATAAGCTGATCCACCACGTAAAGTTTCCAACTTTATGTGTACATACACATGAAAAAGGAGATATAGGCTAAAAAAAGGCACTTAAAAGAGTAGATCTAGGGTTATCATGCAAAATAGCTCCATAAAGGCAATAGATCTGGGCTCTACAACTCCTAAACGAACAGATCTAAGGATATCTCGACATAATAGGGTATCCATACAATCATAAGGCTTAAGGAAAGCATCAAACTAGATCTAGAAGAGTTCTAATGGAGGTTAAAAGCATAAAACA
This sequence comes from Lactuca sativa, assembly GCF_002870075.4. Taxonomy (NCBI): domain Eukaryota; kingdom Viridiplantae; phylum Streptophyta; class Magnoliopsida; order Asterales; family Asteraceae; genus Lactuca; species Lactuca sativa. The sequence continues at coordinate 25,708,808 of NC_056626.2, forward strand.
GGAGGGAATCCGAAGAATACCTCAAAGAACTCTAATTTACCCTTGGATCTTAGCTCTACACCTCTTCTCCTTGCTCCTTTCTTCTTCTCCTTCTTTAAGCCTTCAAAATTTAACACAAGAACACTTAGATCACTCAAGGATGGATTAGGGTTTTCTCACAGCTTTCTGAGGGTGAAGGAGGCGAGAATGGGGGCTATAAGGTGGATTAAATAGTGAGCAACCCGGGGATTTAGGGTTTCTTCCAGGCAGGCAGACTCGTCGAGTCCCGAATATGGACTCGCCGAGTCGCCGACTAACACGTGCTCGAAATCCCATCCCTACTCGGCGAGTCAGGCTATGAACTCGCCGAGTCCCTCTTGCAAACTTCTAATTAAATACTATGGAATCATCATACCGGAGATGGGTCGTTACAGAAATTGGAAGAGACTCGCGACGTGAGCCATAATGGTCACGTCATGAGTAGGACCCTTAAATATTTGACCCGTGTTCTCGGACCTCACGATGTGAGGCATAAGACCCCACGACGTGAGTCATACCTGATGGTCCTAAACCCTAAAAATCGGGTATAAAACAGAATGAGGAGGCTAGGGTCGTCCATCCCCAGCCTCTTTCACTCCCAAGTCACTAAAAAACCCTAGATTCAGCCTTCTTGAACCCTTGAGCCATTGTTGGTGGTATTGGTGTGTTATAGTGGTGGATTTCCTTGAAGAAGAAGAAGCTCTTATGGATGTTCCTTTGGACGAGATAAGCTCCTCCTAGTGGCATTTCTGAGCTCATAAGCCTCGATAAGTCTCAAAGATTCCACCTTTCTCTTATAATCTTGCTAGATCTAGGTTATGGTTACCTTCTTTGCATCGGATCTTGAGTTATCATACTTGAGGTCCATAAAGTTAGCAACTTTATGGACCACTAAGTCATTTGCCATGGTAGGACCTTTGGATCTGGATTTTGGTGCAAGTTCTGGATTCCAAATTTGAATCTTGATGCTTATACCCATCTTTTGACCTAACTAGTGTTTAAGTCATGCATGGGATATGCATGACTGAAAAAGATATGATTTTTATGGTCCTTTAGGCTAGATATGGTATCCTGGAAAGTCTCAACGCGCATAAAAAAGGATTAAGAGCTTAATGCTCACGAAACAGTTCTCACGACGTGAGATGTATGGTCTCACGACGTTAGCACAGCTTTGCCCCGATATGAAACCCTAAAATGAGTGAACTGAGTCAACTCGCTGTGTCGACCCAGGATGAGTTGAATCTCACGACGTGAGCCAGGGAAAGTCACGATGTGAGGATGTAATAATGAGGAAAGTTGACCATTGACTTTGACTTTGACCAAGGGTTGACCAGATTGACTTCCGAGGGAATTATCGTAAATTGGGAATTTATGGGAGTGGATCATTGGTGTTTATAAATTATAGGTGTTGGTGTTTGGAGCCGTGTTGCGGGAGTTTGATATTTCAGTTCCGATCGACATTGTGAGGTGAGTTGTTCTCACTATACTAATAGGGTCGAAGGCACCAATACCGACCCTTCTTTTTGGATTGATATACTGGTTATTGCATGATGATATGTTAGTGACCGGTTAGGTTGATATCCTGGTATATAGGATGATGCTATGATTAGTGATCTGTTAGATCGGTTTGACTGTTTGTATATGCTAGCATTTGTTATCTATGTGTTGATTGTATTATTGGGGGTGGGTTGAGGCGGACCTACTTTATGTTGTAGGCCAACATACATAGGGTGGCCCAAATAGACTGCAGGTCGTGGGGGAATATCAGTCAGGCCGAAGGCCCGGAGAACAGTCCAGACAGGATGAAGGCCCAGTGAGGCGGACCAGGCATGCTGAAGGTTTTGAGTGTGGGCCAGATAGACTGAAGGCCCACTGAGGGCGGTCCGGTTATATTGTAGACTCTATATGCATGTTTTTTTTGTTATTATATGGTTAAGGTTTTTGTGGCATTGGTATTTTGGGGAAACTCACTAAGCTTCGGGCTTACAGCTTTGGATTTTGTGTCATGTACTTTGGATGATCGCGGGAAAGCGAAGGCGTGATCTTGCACCTCCTTGTATTTTTATGATTTCATTTATGGGATACTCTGACATGAAACTATTTGAAAACATTTTGTAATAAATGATGGTTTTCGAATGCTTGAAAAAGCCTAAAAATTTCATGAATTTTATGGATGTTACAATTGCTTTTCTCAACTCCAGATGGTATAAAGTTAGAAACTTTATGAATGTTTCCTTAGATCTTGTTAATTTCTTAAGTTTTATGCATTTTGGTCCCATAATCTTGGTATTCATGAGTATGGCTCACTCTAATTCAAATGAGTTGGCGTTTCAGATGTTTTTGGGTGCTTTGAGTCATAAAAATGTGATCTTGGTCCCTTTCTTCTCTCCATGCGAGAGTAAGATGCTTTGGTTTGTGTATTAAGTTAGAGTTTTGGTGTTTAGATTCCTTCTAGCTATGGAAAGTCATAAAGTTGGAAAGTTGATGACTTAGATTGATATTTAGGACTAAATCTGAACTTTTGAAGTAATGTCTTAATAGAATAAGCACTTAATGAAGAAAAGTTGAATCAGGTTGAGTACGTTGGGCATACCTGGTGGTACGTTGAGGAGTCAAGCGTATTGGGCAAAGGCCCCGTAATCTAGCCAAGGATCAACTAAGCTAAGAGTACTCAGTTTGTGTTGAACCTTTGAATTTTTTACTTTGACCTTTGACCAGGAATTTGACCAAGTTTGACCTAAGGGCATTTGGGTAATTTAAATAGTATTTTGAGATTTGGTTCCTTGTTAATTATATAGGTGACCGGTAGAGATAACTTTTAGAGCAATGATTTGTGAAACTATTTTCTAGACTGTGAGGTGAGTTTTCCTCACTGTACTCGTAGGTCTAAGGCACCAATGTCGGACTACTAGGTTATGTATCCTGGTATATAGGATGATGTTATGTTGGTTATATGATAGATTAGTAGATTTGTATGATTACCTGCATTTGTTGGATGTGTGTTTATCTATTTTATATGTCGACATATTGTGGTTTGGTTGAGGCGATCTTGTTTTGTTCGTAAGGCCAAGATACGTGGGGTGGTCTGGTGGGGTGTTGGTGTTGTGAGGTGGTCTAGTCAGGCCGAAGGCCCGGAGAGCGGTCCAAATAGGTTGTAGGCTTTGCAAGGCGGTCCAGTCATGATGAAGGCTCATATATGCATGTTGTTATATGTTTGGTTGTGTGAGGTACTTTGGAGGAACTCACTAAGCTTTGACTTACAATTTGATTGTTATGGTTTCAGGTACTCTAGAGGATAGGGGAAAGGCAAAGGCTTAATCATACACATCATCCTGGATTTTTATGAGATTATGATTTTGGGATACTCTAATTAATGTTTAAGACTTTTTAGAAATTATATTTTGTAAACGCTTATGGTATTGGATTGGTTTCAAACATAAAAAATTTCACCTTGATTTTTGGGATGTTACAGTGACCTTCATTAGCCGCTACTCTGGGTTTTTGATTTCCTAAATTTACCTTCACTAGCAAACGTTCATGACCTTCATCTGCCTCCTTTAACTTCTAGGGTTTTACAACCCATGGTTTATCCAGTGAAAAGGGAACGACGGGGAGATGGGTGTACGGTGTCTGGCGGGGATATATGTGAAAGATCTAATATGCTCAAGAGACATATTAAAATAATATTGCTAATTAACATATGATTCTAAGAGTCACACTAACAACAACTTGATACAGTTGATTATTTATTAAAAAAAATTAATAAATATTCATGAACTCTTATAATAAATTGGGAAAATATTTATTTCATGAAAACAATTATTTTACAATAAGAAGTAACACATTATTCATATGACATGAATTAATAAGTCATGTACAATACTTTGGACAATATAAATCTTTTTGTCTTTTACCAAAAAGTTAGAGCTTATATTTTGTAAACTTGTTTATAAAATTTGAAATTTGTTATTTCTTTTTTTTTCTTCATAAAATCGAGAATGGAGGAGGATAAGAGGGGCATGGCTCTTTGGTTTATTTAATCAAAAGTATTGTGTATGGCTTGTATACATGGGGGCATCCTTGTCTAGTGTCATAAGGGCTTAATGGTTAAGGACCTTTAAACTTAGTTTCTACTTTAACTAGACATGTGAGGCTTTCATTTGGATTACTTTTCATTAGAAAAAGTCGTATCCCTCTTGCACTCTCTCATTCTCTCTAGTTTTTGAAGATTAGAAGATTAAGTTACTTGCATTTTTGCTATCTTGAAAGTATTACTTGGTTCTCACTGTTAAGCTTAAGATTTTTCTTTCAATGACTAGCATCTTTACATCAAGTTGAAGTCTTGCTTGTGTCTTAAATTTTCCATATTCTTCATAAACTATCAAGTCTTCCTAGAGGACCCAAAGAACAACAAATATTGTTATTTCTTCATCTCCTGTAATTTTTAAATTTACAAAAAGATCTCTGTAAAGTTTATTTTTTTCATAAAAAGTCCATATGTCTAACATTTTTGTATGTTGGCAGGTTTAGCCACTGTGTATAACATAAATTACAAAAATTGTCCTGTAATTTACATAACATGTCATAGTGTATTTTTTTTTACAGAAACGGTCCATATGTTTAAAGAATTACAAAAATAGCCATTACTTAATAGAAAATTTGCAGGTTTGGTCACTACACTTTCCTATGTCGGCAAGTTTGCTCCCCCCCCCCCTCGGGCCCCTTCCCCCCAAACTAGTTTCACATCCTCATATAGTTACTTATACATCAATGCAATGTCACTCATCTTGAAAAGTCGTCATCACTACCACATCAACAATTATTTTATCTTTTTTTCAACATATATCTTAAATATTAAACATTAATAATTACTCAATAATACATAAACATAAATTTAAATATTTATAATTAAAATAATATTTTTAAATATAAAATAACAAAATAATAATAAATATTAAATTTAGTTTGCTTTATTAGATATTTAAATATTAAGATGTTACAAAAACATGAATCACAAAATGAATATTACAATATTAATTCTCATTTTCTTCGTCTCTAAATCTATTCCAAATCTCTTAAACTAAATTTGTTTGTAGTTGATGATGATATATATATCTATTACTAATTTTTACATGACTCTGAAAATACATGTCATATGATTATAATTATATATATGTTTTAAATAAACAGTAGTTATTAATATTTATTAATCAAATAATAATTAAATTTAAACTTAAAATTAATATATTAAACATTTAAAAGAACACGAAAGGAAAACGAAATTAGGAAAACCATATCACTAAAACTTCCATATATAGGTTAATATAATAAAAGGATGATTAAATAAATTAGATATTAAAATAGAAAAGCATTTGCAAACCTTTCAATATTTGAAAGGTGTTGGTCTACAAGCCAAATTGGAATATATATGTGCCATTGCGAGTTGTTTAAAAGCCTTCGCTGTGGGTGGTCTTATTCTCTCATTTGGATTCCATTGAATCTCATTTTATATTTCCCCCACTTATTGCATCCAAGTATCCAACCCCTTCTTCCACTTATTCCCACTCCAACCCATTTTTTATTCTTTAGTGGCTTCAATAATTAACCATCTTCTAAAGATTGAATACTTTTAGTTCCTTTATGTAGCAAGACACATAATAATTTTATTATTAAATATCGTCAAATATAAGTCATCATAACATGGCATTGTGATACCACAAAAGGTGGTACATATGATCTTAATTTTTTAAAATAATAACACATAGGAACTTGGACTTTATGGGCTAAACCCAAATATCTTTGGGGCCATCTTTAGCAATGGGTCTAAAGTGCTCGGATGAAACTTCCTAGCAAATACGAAGCAAATCTTGCTATTAACACCGTTATAAGTACAATTGGACCCGTATCTAACCTCATTTATAAACGTTTTTGTGATATCTTTTTTCATAAACATCCTAGGGTGGGACCCACCACCAGACCAATCTGTCCACGTCACAGTTGTATTTGTGGTCAAATCAGGACGAATCTTATTTACTAGTGTAGGTAAGTAATGTTCATCCATATAACAAGGTGGCAAACAATGAGTTTGGAACACGTGAAAATACGTTTTGTCAGAGATTATTTCATGAGCGAGCCCTCGGTTAACTTCGAACCATTGGGAACCTTTACGCCAATCTTTTAACGTTATTGTGGGACCCATACGTTTGTTGTATCTCCCACGACCTATTTTCCTTGGGTCATCAAATGAACTAAGGAAACTTCCGTTGGCATTCATGAGGTAATTGTAGATGGTAGTGAAATTGAATAGAGGAATGCATGATTCCGATAGTAATACGAACCTTTGATTTGAGAAGTCGAGTAATGCATTTGCTAGAAGTCTTCTCTCAGCATCAATCATTGTTGGTTTTCCCCATTGAACAAACTGTAAAATGAATACGAAAAGACAAGGTGACGTTTTCTTTATTATTGTGTTTAGTAGATTTCTAAAAAGATTTAAAAAACAAATCTACTTTTTAAAAACCTTGCTTGGGATTCTTCGTTTATAAAATACCGATGAGTTTGGAGGTTCGTAGTTGAAATCGGGAGATGTGTGAAGGTAAATCGAGAAAAGACCATCATGCCCTTCAAAGAACTTTTCCCAAAATAACCTTAAGGGCAAATGTCTCCTCGCCAAGAACATGAAAGCGACTTTCTTTGGATCTTCAGCTATACGCGGGACCATCATTGCTTTCTCCATGAGCTCTTCATCGCTCAGTGAATGCCAAATGTCCACAAGACCAGTCGAATCAGTAAATTCTATAACACGGTCTATTGAAGGAAAATACGATGAAGATCTATGAAATATAAAGACCGAAGAATAAGGAGTTTTCGTGACTCTGGTGAATCGAGGGAAATACAAATCTTTAGGGATTACAATTGTTTTGTAACGATCAATAAGGAATGTGACTAGAATAAACACAAGAAGTACCATGAGAACACTTATGTTTATGGTGGAGGATACATGGATGCCACCTTTGCTAATCTCTCGTTTCAATTGATTTCTATTTATTTTGACAAACATTTTTGAAAACTCTTATCATTCAAGACGTTCTACATAAACTCTTTATAGTATAAAGTACCAGAAAAATAAAAGTACAAGATACAACACATGATATCTTCAGAAAATGGCTTTTCTTGGGTTGTAGAAATGGTGTGATTACTACTCATGAGTCATGATATAACAAATGAATATCAACCCTTTTAAATTCCTAATGATGAATCTTGTGTTTTGAACCCTAAAGTATGTCATTTAGGACCTGAAAACATGACATAAAAATCATGGTTACATTATCATTTTACTTTTACTTGTAATAACGTATTTTAATTATAAAGTTATCAAACATATTTAATCATGTGAATTTTACAATTTTCTTTCAACTTTACTAAAATTAACTTATGAATCATAAATTTTGGATAGTGTGATAAAATTTTATTCAATTGGAAATGTGATAAAGTTATTTGAGAGATCAAATATTCTTTTATTTTTTTGTTCCTACTATCTTCCTACACATTTAAAATTGTGATATTTATCATATTTAATAAAATTAATAAATTTTATTATATTTGTCATCATCTAAAAATGATAAGAGGATAGATGGTAAAGCAAAAAATAAAAATATATTTAATTTCTCGAATTATTTTATTGTTTTAAAAAAAAGAACAAAAAATAATTTTTGTTATAATCTATTTTTGGATTTCGTGGAAATCTCTTTTAGTTTAGTTACTTTATTATACAAAACTTATTTTTGAAGTAAGGCCAAATGGAGTGGAGTGGGGAGCTAACGCGAGAAGGGGAACCACACATCGGAACATAATACCAGGGGTGTGGTTTGAGGGTTGCAGTTTAAGGGGAGGACTGGCTTCTTCGCCACCTCTCTTTTTACCGGACAATTTTTTTTTTCTTTGCCTTTTTCTAATGGTAACATTAAAGGAAAATGTTTTTTTTTTAAATCTCATTTAAAACAACTACATTCAAGCGGCTAATTTTTTTTTTTTTAAATTTATTTATAACCCTGTAAATACCAAACCAACCTAACTTAATTCTTTCACTTCTTTCTACATATTCTTTCAAAAAACACATTAAAACACAATGTTATCATCTTCGTCATCCGATTCGACGGTTTAAGAATATATATTATTTATCAGTTCCGTCATGGAAAAAACTGTGGGGTATTTCTGAAACCGACCCAAAAATACCAACCCAAAATTTTTTGTTTTTAAAACATTACAAAAACCATAATATCATCTGACATTTAATAAAACCATGATTCGAGTGTCTCAAAAGGTCATAGTAATGTATCTAATCAAACTAATGCCAATATCATATCAAACATCTGAACAAACTCCCAGGATAAAACTGTGGTGTGTGTCATGCCATCATCCCGAGCTCTTCCCCTTGCTAGCGGAAGTACCTGAAACCAAAACTGAAACTGTAAGCACGAAGCTTATTGAGCTCACCCAAACTACTACATACCATACAATAACATATAAACACATATTGGGCCTTGTCCACGGCATCAGACCGAAGTCTGTAAACTGCATCGGACTAAAGTCTGAAACTAACCAGGGCCTTGCCCTCTGCATTGGACCATAGTCCGGAAACTGCATCAGACCGAATTCCGGAACTAACCAGGGCCTTGCCCTCTGCATCGGACCGAATTCCGGAAACTGCACCAGACCGAAGTCCGGAACTAACCAGGGCCTCGCCCTCTGCATCGAACCGAAGTCCGGAAATTGATTGAACATAGCATAGCATAATCATAACTACTAACATAAACATATATACTGCATACTGCATCGAACCGAATTCCAGAACACATAACATAAAGACATGCTTGAATCACAAAGACATCAAGCACACTGAACTACTGCATCAGACTGAAGTCCGGAACTACTGCTAACTAAACGGGCCGGCATTGTGGTCGTAGACCCGTTCCTACTGGAAGGAAACTCACCTCACACTGCTGAAGTCTCGTAAACACAATCCCACACTGTTGAAGTCCTGCAGACTCAACCCTAGCTACTGGATGACAAATTCCCAAACTGTCAAAACCAAAACAACACCTAATTAATAATTGGGTCCCAACACATAACCATAATACATACTTTGGATAATTACTATGTTGCCCCAAACTTTGCTTTATGCAAGCCCAAGGCCCAATCCATAGGCCCAAAGTCAACTAGGAAACCAAAGCCCAACATATGACACAATTTTCCAAATTGGGCCTAAGCCTATACATGGTCTTATTCTAAAGCCCAACATCATATAATCATTAAGGCCTAAACTGTGGCCCATCTATGGCCTAATTTTCCAAATTGGGCCCAAACCCCTTACATGGGCCTTACCCTAGGCCCATTAAATTATTTTAGTTCATATGATTATTCTTGGATGGCCCATGAATAATCCAATCATCAAGGCCCAACAGAAAGGCCCAACAATAAACCCAAGTGAAGTTAGGGTTTCACATAAAATGCCGATTAGGGTTAAGTTTCCTACTTAACCCATTAAGGACTTAATCCATTAAGTCCAATATTGCTTAGATTAATTTCTGTCAATTATTATTATTTAATATTCCAAGTTATTAAACAATTCCAGTGTGTGTTCCGATTAATTCCCAAAATTAAGGTTTTATTGTCGTTAGGGTTTTCCAACCCAACTACTAGCCCATTTATCAATTTGTTGGGCTTTTAGGTCAACTAGGGCTTTATTTGGCCTATTAGGCTCACAAGAATATCATTAAGCCCATTAGGGTTTTCCTTAGGCCCATTAGGCTTCATTGGGTCCATTAGGGATTACAAGCCCCATTAGGGTTTCAAGCACCCCCAAACGAATCAACTCACAAGGCAAGCACACCGCCACCCGACACGGCGGCCGGTGGCGGCAGGAGTCGGCAGCCACCACCCTAAGGTGGTGGTTTTTCAATTTCCTTTCATTATTTTTCTTTGCGGTTACATTTACAATGCTAAAACTCAAAATAAACACACACACACACTAAATAGTTTAAACACACACACAACCACCCTATGGTGGTCGGTGGTGGGTTTTCTAAGGATTCTAATCAAGCAACACCCGAGGAGAATAGCTTCAGCTACAATAAACGCACCCATAGCACCATTACACACCCATAGACAGCATATGGCGGCAGCAAATGATTTTTATGATGGCAGCGGCGGTAGCAACCGGTGATACTGAAACTTCCTTCCAGTTGCTGACGATTCTAGCTTGTTCATGACCACACAGCAGCGAGTTCGACCCATCGTCGTCCCCCCGTGGTAGTCCCAGTCGCTCACAGTGTCACTGGAAACGAAATATGGTGATGGTGGCGCTGGAGGTCATTGAAACGGAGATGGCAGTGGTGTAGAATCGGAGGTAACGGCAGCAACAGGTTCGTGGTGGCAGCTTCGGTGGTCGACGGACTCAGTAGTGGTTCCCGGCATCTACAGCGGATCGGAGGGGCGGTGGTTCGGTGACTCTTCATCGTTTTGACGCTGCTCATGGCTTTTCGTCACAAACCGTGGTTGCGCCGATGATTGGCTTCGCTTAGTCAGCACTGGTGGCTAGCAGACGATGGTCGAAAACGGAAGAGATGGGAGTGGCGGCGACTGGACGACCATGGTGAGGGTGGCGGCTGAAAGCATTGCTTAGGGTTAGGGTTTTTTCCAATATACTTAGCTATATATATGTAGTTGCATGAGGGGAGGTGACGGGTGTAACCCGTGTTTCACAAACTTACATCCATTTTAACAAGATCGACCCTCCCCACCCAAATCTTTTCCAATTTAAATCCAAATCTTACCTTGTAGCCCCTAACTCCATAATTTCCTTTCATTTTAAGTCCAAAACTTACCAAATAGCCCTCCACTTGAGAATCTTTTGCAAAGCAACCCAACGATTACCTTTTTAACCCCTGCCTTCAATATTCTTTACAAATTAACCCCCAAACTTACACTTAATTAATTTATTTAAATAAACAGGCGTTACAACTCTCCCCCACTTAAATTAGATTTCGTCCTCGAAATCATTCATTACCATTCCCTACTCACCCAACCACTCTAGTAGCATGGTCACCAACTTGGGCACACCCTAGCCTTCCTAGGGTAGCCTTGACCAGTCTTCGCAGAGACCTAAAATCCGCAGGTGAACGAATTCCTCACAACAAGATCACATCTACTTTGTCTAAAATTTGCTATCTTGAGATAGTCTGATTCCCTGACAGACCACTCATAATGGATCATTATTGTTGAATCCAGCCCGTTTACCCTGCAACTGACTACTCAACTTCTGATTACTCGAGGTTCCCACTATAAATAGGGTCACAGACCCAATTATCCATGTTGATCACTTATGCTTGGCTAAGGCTCAGGTAATCCCGCTGCGATCGACTTAGCTTAACCCAAGCAATCTGTTATTCCATCCGTACTCTTAACCAAAAACACTAATATTAATACTGCCCAAACACTGGAACCGCCTAAACACTGAATTGTTGGATTAGTGTCTAAGCCCGTAACCATATTTTTCAAGTATTTGACCCGATTGTGCATGGTCCTTTTGGGTTGCCTTCACCAAAGCAACTTGACTGGAGAAATAATAGAGAAAGAGGTTATTATGATTTATTAATATGTTACAAGAATAATATATTAAAGGATAAATCATATTTGTTTAATTAATATTGGTCAATAATTAATTAAGAATTAATTTTGTGATCAAATGTAGTTAATTAAACTAGAGGGGTTGAATTGTAATTATGTGATAGTTGAAAATTAGGGCATTGGTTGCCCCAAGGATAGGTTGGACGAATTTAAGGTGATAAGGCCTTAGAATTCGTCCATGATAAGGATTCAAGGCTTATCTTATGGGTTGCTTGGTGGGCAAGCAACTAGATAAGGATAAGGACTGAAACCCTAATCTTTACACCTATATAAACACCCCTTTGGCACATGAATTTGTCTATGAATTCCTAAAGGGTTCCTAGGGACGAATTTCATACCTATTCTCTCTCTCTCTCTCTCTCTCTCTCTCTCTCTCGCTTGCCTCTCCATCTGCTCTTGGTGTTTGTGAGCCATTAGAGGTACTATACTTGTGGTACTTGCTTTCAAAGACAAGAAGATTCAAGATTTAAGTTGTTATTACAATATAACAACAAGAGGTATGTATTTCATCTTTCCTTGTGGATTTTGAAATTCCTAGAAGCCTTTTAGGGTTCTTCAAGTGTTCATAATGTTGTATAACTAATAGTGATAACATAGATCCAACTCTAGGGTTGCATGCACACATAGGATTGTTTGTATAAAACTCATCAGTGGTATCAGAGACTTTGGTTAAATTGTTTTCAATTAGTATTATACAATTGTATGAACTTGACATACTAGGGTTTATAGCCAATAAACCCTAGGAGGCTAGAAATTTCGAGATTAGGGTTTCTATACCCTAATTTGCGAAAATTTGAAAGGGTTTTCAAATCCTTTCCTTAAGCCTCAAGATTTCGAAATCTAGGGTTTAAAAAACCCCATGATTTTCAAAATTAGCCTCCTCCCAATATAAAATCCTAAATTTTAGGGATTTGGATTATCCTATATCTTGTAATTATCCTTTAATGGTAATATATGGTAATTAAAGATTTTGAATTATCCTATCCCGTGATTTTCGAAATATAGAGGGATTAAAAGGATTAGGATAAATTAATTGTTTAATTGGTAATTATCCTTTATGATTTAGATAATCCTTTATGATTTAATAATTTAAATTAATAGTTTAATTCAAGATAATTATTAAATCAAGAGTTTTAATATTTAAAATTTTAATTTAAATAGTCTTAAATTCAAAAACTTTAAAGTGAGATTAAAACCTAATTGTTTTGAAAGGTTTCAAAAACTTGCCCTCAAGTTTTGGAATTTAAATTGTTTGATTAAAAGTTTAATTTTGAAAAATGTTAAATTCTAAAACCCTAATTTTGAAAAAGTTCAAATTACACCCTTATGGTTTTATTAAATTAATTAAGTGTGAAATTAAAAGAGAGTTAATAAATCCATAATGATGATGTTTATATTTTATTAAAAGTGCAATTTATAAAATTTTAAACCACCTAGTATTTTAAAAGTGTAAAATACACCCTTATACTATGTATAACATTAAAAGTCTAATATTATATATGTATAACTTAAATGCTAGTCTTACCGTTAGTAGGCCTCATTCACGAAGCCGATCTATAAGGGGGGGTATAAGGTTATGGCCTATAAAATGGTCATTTAATGGGTATCCACTCTTACCCACCGCTTCCTTGATTGGTGGAGGGTCGTTAGCCGAACGGGTAGGATAGGACAATCTTTTCTTCATTAATAAGTATAATGAATCTATGTAAAGTAACTAAACGCTTTTACAAATTCCCAATCTTAGTTACTTTAGGCAAAAGTGAAATTGATGCAATCCCATGAAATTACACTTTATACCCTTGCTAAGACGTTAGTGGAGCGCGTGTGGTTAACCGGCACACTAATTGGGTTCTAAGCAAAGGTGGCAAAGGGTGACTAAATGTTTGTCATAGTTCGATGGAGCGTGTGTGGTTTACCGGCACATCGAATAGGTGACTGTAACAATGAGGGCACCATGTAGATTTGCATGGTTATTCACACCCACTTTGTGATCCTCGGCATCCCAATCACAAACGAGAGGGGCATATCGAGATTTAAACATGCCATTGAAAAGTTCAATGAATCTCAAAGGAAATCTAGGAATTCTTAATACATTTAAAACTCAAGCCTTTATGTTTTTCATGGTGAAGAATTAGTGAATCGTCATTCACTTACCTCCGAATTATTTGCATGTTGGATTACGGCATCCCTCTTCTAATGTGTAAATAATGTTGTTGGATCCTAGTCTTAATGTCTCATTTGGGTGTTTCATTGAGGATTCAATCAACTAACTTGAAATTTCTCCCGTTTTATAGATGTGTGATTCTAACCGTGTTCTTCCCAAATCCCAAGGAAAAAGTGTTCCTTTTGAAAGTGAAAGCTTGTTCCAAAGTGAAGGATCAATGTGGACTAGCTTGATTTCATTCCCTCCTCCTCCTCCCGTTTTTCTCCCCGAACCACAAGATCAAAGATTTGAAAGGTTCAAGATCACCGAAACCCTATTGGCAATGGAACATGAAGATGGTAAACACGTGTGTGCTCACGTCCTAGGGATGAAATCACACATTGATAGGTTGATTATGTTGGGTGCTTCTTTTCCCAATAAGTTGGTTGTGGACTAGGTTTTTCAGTCACTCCCTAAATCATATGATAAGTTCGTAAGAGAGTATTATATGATGGATCTTGACGCGACCCTCGTTGACTTAACTTACATGCTTATTGCTGCTGAATCAGAAATGATTTGGCAAAGCAATGGAGCATATTTGTCTAATAATTCAACCAACCATGCTTCCGTGAACACTCTAGAAGAACCCACCTGTTTCTGCTGCCAAGAGAAGGGGAAATGGATAGGAAGCTGCCCAAAGGACCTGAAGAGTCTAAGAGATGGGAGAGTCAAGAAGTATGGCTCTACTTCAGGTATAAAATCCACTATCTAACTCCATTAAATTCCTATTCTTTATACATAATGTGATAAGATTACATTTGCATGTTTTGCAGAATTAGAGAAAAGAGAGGAAGTTTGATGGAAGAGCAAGATGAGTCTGATTACGAAGAAATGGATTACGATCGCATGGATTCGAAGATCAGATTTTGAGCTTAGGAAGTTATGATAGATTTGTTAGGAGTATTTGATTACATAGTTTTTCAGTTGAATTTTGCATTGTAAGGACATGTTTTCCGCTGCTTTTATGAATAAAATAAATTTTGGTTTTATCTTGTTTGTTTATCCTTACAATGGCATATATGAAAAATTGATGTTTGTGTACTTCTATTATTAGCAAAATGGATTTGATTCGTAATTAGGTTATTTGTGGAAGTGTCAAGAGTTTACCAAATAGGGAGAGTTTCTCATCGCCCAAGTTTCAAGTGGATAGGAACTTGGATTCGTGCAACAAGTATTGTATGATGAATGAGAACTTTCGCATTTGGGAAATTTAGACTAATTTTTTGACAAAGTGTCAAATTAAGGACTAAGAGATCGAGTACACTAGGTTGTACGTTGATCAAGTCTACCACAAAAGTGACAAAGACATTCGTCATGATTTACTAAAGTTTAGTGAATATGGTTATACCTATAAGATTGAGTATAATTCTAAGTTGATTGAAAGAGTTTCAATCAATAGCAAAACGAATAAGAAGAATCAAGTAGGCAGAAAGATGAAAGTTTCTCTATTCTAAGAAGAATGTAGAGTACATTTTATTATGTTTTATGATAAGTCTTAATGATTAAGAACCTTATCTCAATTGATCCTCTAACCGAGTCTTAGTACAATTTGTATGTCTAAAAAGAGGAATCGAGAATTGTGGAAATGGTTAAATCAAGAAGTCAATCATACTTCGTTCCAACATCAAGTCTTAGAGTTATACTCCAAGATTGTGAATTGAGTGACAAGTCTTAAGAAGGTTTATAACATTCGTCAAACGTGGAATTTGGAAAAAGGATTTTCTTATTCTTGAACATTTGAAATTGGTAAGTTGTGATTTCTTGGATAAGACGAAGACCAACTAGGACCAATTACATGAAGTGTTTGTCTAGATAAAAGCTACACTAACTCTTGAATATTTGTTTGTCAAGAAATGTTTCTTGACAAGAGAACCTTATATGTCAAGGAGTCAGTGGGAGTCTTAATGGTACTGAAAGGTTTCAAGAACAAATCAAGAATAAACCTTATCAATCATCACTAGCACACGACTTGAGGTTTACAACCTATCGTGTTGACACTATTTTGCTTTCTGTGCCATTCCAATTGAGTTTTCTGTATATGTGAGTTCTACGAGTTCTCAATGGATTGTATAGGGGCAAGACACCTTGTTCAATGGAAAGTACATTGGAATGAAGGGGTGGGCTGTTCAATAACTTGGAAGTAATGGTGGGACCCTTGATGGCAATAAAATTAAGAAGAACAAGTTCTATCCATAAGAAGTTTGAATTTGTCACTAACATTATCTTGTGATTATGGTTATGATGAATTCACATGGATGGGAATGTATACACCACAAAATCTAAGTGTCATAAGGTTTCTCTCATTCATGAAAATGGTTGTGAGGAAACGCTTTCACTAAGAGAGATTTTGAAGATAGCATTATGTAATTTGGGTTTCTCAAATTCAACTATGATTACAGCATACCTCTTCATAGTTCGAATTGTGGGAAATGGCAAATGGGTCTGAACATTTTAGACTTGTTGATATGAGTCTTAGAATCGTTTAGACATATACATATGAGCTGTCCAAGGAAAAGTGTATGAGTTTGAGAAGCTTAGATAGAGTCTTATCGAAGCATCTAGTATTAGAAATATGAACTTAAGAAAGTGTTTTCTAGAAGTTCAGCTGATTTCTGAATACATGTCAAAGCTAGTGGGAGCATAAGTGTTATGCTAGTAAAGAAATAATTATCATGTAAGTGGAAGCATGATTATTATGGTAAGTATTGCTAGTTAGCAATATTAATTAAAGAAAACAAGAGTTATACTTTGCAAAGTTGTAAGAATTGAAAAGTTGTTTTTCTATAATTAAGGGAGAGAATATTGTACTTCGTTCAAAATCTAAAGCTTAGATTGAGAAATTTTAATAAACTTAGTCAAAGGATACATAGTGTGTTCTTAAATTTCGATTATGATTACGGTATCCCTCCTCATAGTTCGAATAGTAAGAACGTGACACATAAAATATTATGGCAGAAGATTGATAGACTATCGTATCTTTATGTAAGACATTATGCATCGTGTCCCATACGCTTCGAGTAAAGGATCGATTGCAAGTGCTATAATATTTGACTATTCTAAAAGTTCCCAAATGTATAGCGCATTAAGAAGGGAAAAGGACAAGAATTGGCATTAACTAAGATAATTAAACAACTATCAAAGGACGATCTAAAGTTCGCTGAGGATTGGTCACTTGTGAGTAGTTGGAAGTATGGTATTGAATGGACCATATCGACATTATTATGAATAAATAAGATTCTATTAAGAATGAGTTGTCATATGGTAAATATGGAAATGTTTCCATAATTGGGAGTTGGAAATTAAGAATTTATGTCTAGATTAGAAAATTTTATGCAAAAGGATGTTCAAAGGAATGTACTTTGAGTGAGAGACATCACATCTATAGAATTGTTCTGTAACAATTTTTGATAGGGTACCTTGTGATTTCGTTGGCCAAGTCTTTGTGATTTTTGTGTCGTGACTTCACAAGAGGATCATTGCATAAAATATTAGAATTTGACATATTCTAAAAGGTGGCAAGAATTTAGTATTCTTACACTAATTATAAGGATTGGGGATTGTGAAATGAGTTTCATTTGAAAAGTTTCAATTGATCTATTTCACAAAGTATGGACCATAGGAAACCAAAGTGTGCATGCTTGTAGCATGGGACAATTATGGTTATGATTCGAGTTATAAAGTTGATTATCTGAAACATTAAACAATAGATAATGAGTAATCAATATGGTGATTAAATAAAAGTGTTTTATTTATACTCACAAGTTTGGGGTCATATAAGATTAAGTATTATCATTGTGTTTCACATTGCATGTTTTGACTTCCTGAATAATTAATTATTTCATAATAATCATATTATTCGAATGGTCCACAGTCGTTCATATGTTGGAAGTAGGTATGAATGAAGACTGTCATGAATTGGTTTGTAGATTGTCTAAAGTGTATTAGGCATAGCAAAGGTTTGCTGCAATGTTCATGAGTGCTTATGAATATGATTTTGAGCATTGGATTAAACCCACACTCACTTGGATCGCTTCATGGATTTTATCACGAGCGATTGGTGAGACGATAATATCTTGTATTCTTGAAACCGAGATGTGTGAGTTGTATCTTGCGAATCGGTTACACATTGATAATATGTAAACGCACCAGTAACTTGGTGTTATAAAACATATTGTTGTGTGTGATTTGGTGAGTGAGTGCAAGCAAACATTGAGTCGAAGTTTATCCATTCCTTTTACCCAAAGTGGGATAAAAGCGATATCTGTGGGCCCCTCGATGATTTAGTGATGACAAACGTAAATGCTCGGCCGGGCTAGGGCTAATTTGATTTGTTCAATTAGTCAGTCGTCGTAAATCGGAAATCGGGAAACAACACATAGACTGAGAGAATGATTTCAATCCATGTCTCACGTCTATACAATATCTAGAATGGAGGAATATATGATCCCTTATCTAAAGGACAAGTCCCTGATAAGATCAGAGTTCGACAGCGTCTTCGAGAGCTACGATTGCTAATCGAGTTGTACTTGCATTTGTGGTTACTATACTTATCCAAGTGAGAGACTGTTGGATTAGTGTCTAAGCCCGTAACCATATTTTTCAAGTACTTGACCCGATTGTGCATGGTCCTTTTGGGTTGCCTTCACCAAAGCAACTTGACTGGAGAAATAATAGAGAAAGAGGTTATTATGATTTATTAATATGTTATAAGAATAATATATTAAAGGATAAATCATATTTGTTTAATTAATATTGGTCAATAATTAATTAAGAATTAATTTTGTGATCAAATGTAGTTAATTAAACTAGAGGGGTTGAATTGTAATTATGTGATAGTTGAAAATTAGGGCATTGGTTGCCCCAAGGATAGGTTGGACGAATTTAAGGTGATAAGGCCTTAGAATTCGTCCATGATAAGGATTCAAGGCTTATCTTATGGGTTGCTTGGTGGGCAAGCAACTAGATAAGGATAAGGACTGAAACCCTAATCTCTACACCTATATAAACACCCCTTTGGCACATGAATTCGTATATGAATTCCTAAAGGGTTCCTAGGGACGAATTTCATACCAATTCTCTCTCTCTCTCTCTCTCTTGCCTCTCCATTTGCTCTTGGTGTTTGTGAGCCATTAGAGGTACTACACTTGTGGTACTTGCTTTCAAAGACAAGAAGATTCAAGATTTAAGTTGTTATTACAATATAACAACAAGATGTATGTATTTCATCTTTCCTTGTGGATTTCGAAATTCCTAGAAGCCTTTCAGGGTTCTTCAAGTGTTCATAATGTTGTATAACTAATAGTGATAACATAGATCCAACTCTAGGGTTACATGCACACATAGGATTGTTTGTATAAAACCCATCATGAACTTCCTGAAGCAGTATGCTGCTACATGGATGCTTCCCAAAATCTATCGAGACCTTCCTGGTCTCAATTCACCCGTCTGTTATCTGAAATATCAGGTTCCGGCCTGGCTGCGGAACCAAACGATCCTCACTTAGTCGTCTCACACGACTCCTGGACGAAATCCCTCTCTGGAACTAGTTGCCACTTGTTATCATGCCACTGTGGCTCTAACAAACTCTCGATCCAACCGATCGGGTCCATATGTCGAATTCTGAAAACACCAAATCTGAGGCTAAAACTGATTGCTACGTGACCAATGGTAGCCTTATATCATAACGAACTTAAGCAGTCCAATTCTTCCCTGATCTCCTAACTGTAGGTTCGTCCCAACTGTCGTATTGCTGGCTCAACCAGATCTAATCCATTTGGGTAATCCCGAAATCCAATCTGTGGATTTCCATATCCTCACTGCTGCACCCGAACTGGCGGGTACTATTGTTCCTTCCGCGTCCTAACAACGCACTCATGCTATCTACCAACCTAGTGAATGCTACGGCTACACCCATAGACTTACAACACTCTATCACTATCTGGCTGCTAGTGAATGCTACGGCTACACCCGCAGATTTACAACACTTCCCATGCTAACTGATCACTAGTGAATGCTACGGCTACCCCCGTAGTCTTACAACACTCCATACTAACTGTCCACTAGTGAATGTTACGGCTACCCCGTAGTCTTACAACACTTTCCAAACCGGGTCAAACACGCGCTTGACCTAACACACCACTGAACTTGAGTCCTAACCGGAACTCTAACTTGGTTCTCGAAACCTGCTATCATGTGACTGCACTGTATCAGTACCGTACCCATGCCCATGATCAAAGCGTCACAATAACCCATGAAATCATCTACACCCTCTGGCAGGGTGAGAATCGGTGCCTCGCACAACCGCTGTCTGAGAGTCTCGAAGGCTGTCTGCTGCTCAGGCCCCCAGCAAAAGGCCACCGACTTCTTGGTCAGTCGGGTCAAAGGAACAGCAATCTCGGAGAAATCCTACATAAATCTCCGGTAATAACCTGCTAGACCCAGGAAACTCCGAATCTCAGGTGGAGACCTCGGAATCTCCCACTGTATCATGGCCTCTATCTTGGCCGGATAGACTAGTATATCCTTCTGGTTGACAAGGTGCCCAAGAGATTGCACCCTGCGCAACCAGAACTCACATTTGGAGAACTTTATAAAAAGTATCTCCCCCACTTAGATTTAACTAAGTCTTCATGGCACGCAGGAATTGAAGGACTCCTAATCCTTCTCGCTTTCTAGTATCCAACTCATGACAACCTGTGCCTACCAATGCTAGCGATTAGTCACCGGTTAAAACTTAAGATCGCCCATACTTGGAAATCTTGATGAGTACTCTTGAAATCTGGTCCAGTCTGACACCTCAATCCACCTCCCATGCTGACAACTAGAGGCTCTAATCTTCACTTTGAATGACTAGTCCTTGTTCCCACTTCCAATGTCGCAGCACCACTGAACTCTATCCGTACACAACCCATACGAAAATACAATTCTCCTGAACATCCGATGAACAGCCATTTATGCATCTAACACCCCCAACTGACATCACCATCTTCGTGCTACTAATCCTAACTTAGCAATAGTAGTGCCTTGAACTCCAAAGTTCATCCATAGACAAATTCGAACATACCTAAACAATGGTAGAACCACTGAACCCTGACTTTACTAAAGAACTATCGTTCTAATCCTGACCCAATATTCTCTGAATAATATTCCAAAACAGATCCCGACAAAGATCCGGGATGAGAACGGTACACGCGGAATCCATTCCGCAAGACATGTCCCTCTGTAGGTTCATCATGGACTTTTTGGCATGCAGGATTGCATATATGATCCTTGATAACCCAAACACTAGCAGAGAACCGACCTGAGATATAACTTACCCAAACTCACACACAATTCCAAAGCGATATGGATTCCCAACGTCCATCTAGTAGTAGAATGAGATGACATTCCCACAAGATCTGACGAAATCGCGATCCTGATGACATGAACCAACTATAGAATCTTCCCTCCCAAAGGATTCTAAGGGTCCACAGACCTTGGGTTTCAAACGAACCCTTAACTTTCCCGCGACAAATCTGGCCCCAAAGGCCCCGCGACAACTACTGAGAGCTTCTAAAGTCATACCTTGGCTGAACTAAAGACCACCATGGTCCATTCCCATAACTCTATAAGTAAACTCCGATGAGATGAACTCCTGTGATCGCGAATATAGCCACATGCAACAGAGATCAAATAATCCTTCGAGTAAAAGACCCATCCCTAGAACGGTTGGACTTAAACAAGAGTTGCGCAATAGGGTCAAATCTATCACTCTGAGATTATCTAGCCTGTGCCACATGTGACTTAGCATATTCACTTAATAGCTAGCTCACATTACTAAAAGTCCCACAAAGCACAAAGCAAGCAACATTCAGACAATGGAAAATCTAACCAACATATTCCACTCAAATCATTCTATCCTCTAATCAGGAATCTGTACATGCAATTCAAAGGCTCATACAATCAGGCATAACCTAAACAGGCTATCCTATCACTGACTGATCAGTACTAGCATGCAAGTCTACAAGCACATATAGTAGGCATATAAGGCATTCTCCTAGATCCTTAGCCCTAATCTAGCATGTAGTTTACATAATCATATCATAACATAACATATCATAACATGTATGGGTATCTTGGGGAAAACTTACTTGAGCTTGGCTGATCGCATGCACCACACCCTTTTCTCTTTTTCAAAAACTCTTTTCTTTTTAAGTTTCTTTTTCAAAAATTCTTTCGAAAACATTTTTCTTTTGATGATCTTTTTACCATTTCCTTAGTTTGAGTCCAGTCACACCCGCAAGTGTGCCTGAATCCCTCAAACCAAGGCTCTGATACCAACTTGAAACATCCCGAATTACCAACCTAAAAATTTTTGTTTTTAAAACATTACCAAACCCATAATATCATCTTACATTTAATAAATCCATGATTCGAGTGTCTCAAAACGTCATAGTAAATGTATATAATCAAACTAATGCCAATATCATATCAAACATCTGAACAAACTCCCAGGATAAAACTATGGTGTGTGCCATGCCATCATCCCGAGCTCTTCCCCTTGCTAGCGGAAGTACCTGAAACCAAAACTGAAACTGTAAGCGCAAAGCTTAGTGAGCTCCCCTAAACTACCACATACCATACAATAACATATAAACACATATTGGGCCTTGGCCACTGCATCGGACCGAAGTCCGGAAACTGCATCAGACCAAAGTCCGGAACTAACCAGGCCTTGCCCTCTGCATCGGACGTAGTCTGGAAACTGCATCGGACCGAAGCCCGGAACTAACCAGGCCCTTGCCCTCTGCATCAGACCGAAGTCCAGAAGTAACCAGGGCCTCGCCCTCTGCATCGAACCGAAGTCCGAAAACTGATTGAACATAGCATAGCATAATCACAACTACTAGCATAAACACATATACTGCATACTGCATCGAACCGAAGTCCGGAACACATAACACAAAGACATGATTGAATTACAAAGACATCAAGCACACTGAACTATTGCATCGGACTGAAGTCCAGAACTGTTACTAATTAAACGGGCTAGCATTGTGGCCGTAGACCCGTTCCTACTGGAAGGAAACTCACCTCACACTGCTAAAGTCCCGTAGACACAATCCCACACTGCTGAAGTCCCGCTGACTCAACCCTAGCTGCTGGATGACAGATTCCCGAATTGTCAACACCAAAACAACACCCAATTAATAATTGGGTCCCAACACATAACCATAATACATACTTTGGATAATTACTACATTACCCAAAACTTAGTTTTATGCAAGCCCAAGGCCCAATCCATAGGCCCAAAGTCAACTAGGAAACCAAAGCCCAACATATGACCTAATTTTTAAATTGGGCCTAAGCATATACATGGTCTTATTCTAAGGCCCAACATCATATAACCATTAAGGCCCAAACTGTGGCCCATCTATGGCCCAATTTTCCAAATTAGGCTCAAACCCCTTACATGGGCCTTACCCTAGGCGCATTAAATTATTTTAGTCCATATGATTATTCTTGGATGACCCATTAATAATCCAATCATCAAGGCCCAACAGAAAGGCCCAACAATAAACCTAAGTGAAGTTAGGGTTTCACATAAAATGCAGATTAGGGTTAAGTTTCCTACTTAACCCATTAAGGACTTAATCCACTAAGGACTTAATCCATTAAGTCCAATATTGCTTAGATTAATTTCTGCCAATTATTATTATTTAATATTCCAAGTTATTAAACAATTCCAGTGTGAGTTTTGATTAATTCCCCAAATTAGGGTTTTATTGTCGTTAGGGTTTTCCAACCCAACTACTAGCCCATTTATCAATTTGTTGGGCTTTTAGGTCAACTATGGCTTTATTGGGCCTATTAGGCCCACTAAATTATCATTAAGCCCATTAGGGTTTGCCTTAGGCCCATTAGGCTTCATTGGGCCCATTAGGGCTTATAAGGCCCATTAGGGTTTCAAGCACCCCCAAGGCAGGCACACCGCCACCTGACACAGGTGGCGGCAGGAGGTGGCAGCTACGCAGCTACCAACCTAAGGTGGTGGTTTTTCAATTTCCTTTCATTATTTTTCTTTTCGGTTACATTTACAATGTTAAAACTCAAAATAAACACACACACTAAACTGCATAAATACACACACAGCCACCATATAGTGGCCGGTGGTGGGTTTTCTAAGGATTTTAATCAAGCAACACCCGAGGAGAATAGCTTCAGCTACAATAAATACACCCATAGCACCATTACACACCCACAGGCGGCACATGGCGGCAGCAAAGGATTTTTATGATGGCAGCGGCGGCGCAACAACGGCAGCAACCGGTGATACTGAGTCTTCCTTCCAGTTGCTGAAGATTCTAGCTTGTTCATGACCACACAACAGCGAGTTCGACCGATCGTCGTCCTCCAGTGGTAGTCCCAGTCGCTCACAGTATCACTGGCAACGGAATATGGTGATTACGGTGCTGGAGGTCGTTGAAACGGAGATGGCAGTGGCGTATAATCGGAGGTAACGGCAGCAACAGGTTCGTGGTGGCAGCTTCGGTGGTCGACGGACTTAGTGGTGGTTCCCGACATCTACAACGGATCGTAGGGGCGGTGGTTCGGTGACTCTTCATCGGTTTGACGCCGCTCATGGATTTTCGTCACAAACCGTGATTGCGCTGATGATTGGCTTCGCTTGGTCGACACCGGTGGCTAGCAGACGATGGTCGGAAACGGAAGAGAAGGGAGTGGCGACGACTGGACGACACCGGTGGCTAGCATTGCTTAGGGTTAGGGTTTTTTCCAATATACTTAGCTATATATATGTAGTTGCATGAGGGGAGGTGACGGGTGTAACCCGTGTTTCACAAACTTACATCCATTTTAACAAGATCGGCCCCTCCCCACCCAAATCTTTTCCAGTTTAAATCCAAATCATACCTTTTAGCCCCTAACTCCATAATTTCCTTTCATTTTAAGTCCAAAACTTACCAAATAGCCCTCCACTTGAGAAACTTTTGCAAAGCAACTCAACGATTACCTTTTTAACTCCTGCCTTCAAGATTCTTTACAAATCAAGCCCAAAACTTACACTTATTTAATTTATTTAAATAAACGGGCGTTACAACTATAACATTAATGTGAGCCACTACTTCATGGCATGACATTATACTGTTGTGTCATGTTTTGTAACCAGAATCTCCTAGAGGGAGAGCGTGAGTTTGTGTATAGATCTATACGAGATTGACCATCTTACACCTTGCTACTAGCTACAGTGGGACCTGCAGGTCTACGGGTGACGAATGTTATACCATTTCGATGTCTTCGAACGTCATGTTTTACTAGTCAATCAAGCATGGTTATAATCTCATCACATTTTACCTTAATCAAACAACTGGTTTAAGGTAGTTAGTATAATGGTAGTTACTATATACAATACTACAGTACATCTTTATTTTCCCATTACATTCACATTGTGATCTTCTCACATAAACTGTAATGTAAACTATATTTTGGTAATGATAGTCATACTTGGAAAAAAACACTCACTTTTACAAACGAACAAACATACAGAATAGTCGTCTTGGTAGAAGGCTATATTTCAAGTAAAAAATATAGGATTTTCTAGGAGATAGAAACATTTACAACAAACACTTACAAAAAATAACTTGTATTCTTAGGTAACCAGTAGACAGGTACACTGGACCAGGTTTTGAGAAGACGGAGCGTGTTCAAGACTCGTCTTATATTTTGATTCATATTTTGGTATCTTTCAAACTATAAACAGAACACACTTGTACTAAATTATACTATTAATGGAATGGATGATGTTGTTGCTTGTTTACTATTATACATTGACATGATATTGTGCATAACGTCCTCCGTCCCCGAATGTTTCCGCCGTTCTGGTTTGGGGGTGCGACACTGAACGACGAAAAAAAGTTTAAACAGGCACAAGAGTCAGCTAGGAAGGACGTGGAGCGAACATTTTTGTGTACTCATGAGGGGTTGGCAAGTACTACAAGTCGAGGCACGGTCATATAAAGTGAAAATGTTGCAACATATAGTGTACACATGTGCCATATTACATAATATGATTATAGAAGATGAAGAAAGAGTGATATCCGGATACAACGAAACGAAGTTTTGTCAAATGTCAAAGGAGTAGTCGTTGGTACGTAAGAGTATAGGGCAAACAGAAAAAGTACATGATCGCGACATTCATCACGTCCTTTGTGCAGATTTGATGGAGCACGTTTATAGGGCTCACATATAGCCCCAGACAGAGTATTGACACGATGATTTGTTTGACGATTCATATGAAGATTTGGATATATTCATCGAGGACCCGAGTGAAGATTCGGATGACGATGTCGAGGACAACGATTCCAAGTGATGTATTTTGTTTTGTTTATTTTCAAAATTAGATATTATGTAATTCTTAATTATGTTTTCTAGGTCGTTTTTTTAATCTAGATTGTGTTTTTAATATTGGTTGTTTTTAGGTTTTTTTCAATCTTAATTGTTTTTTCATGTATCTTTTTAAGTAATGCAATATTTTTATTTTAATTAATTTTTGTGTTTATTAATCATTTTGAAAAAATTATATTTAGTTTTTGAGTTATAAATCTTAAAAATCATTATTTTTATGTAAAAATAAAATAAAATAAAAGTGAAAGGTAATGAAATATGACAATTTCTTGCATTTTTTATGAGTGAAATGAAAATGATAGACAAGCTCACATGACACTCAAAAAATCAAAGGTAAAAGGTGATCATAGCTTATGGTCTAATAAATAAAAACTTTGTTTCACTATAAGTGAAAAATATAAATTATACTTCAGATAAGTATAAAATATGTTTATAAGAAACTTATTTTGTTAAATATTTTTATAAGAAACTTGTTTTGTTAAATATGTTTATAAGAAACTTGTTTTGTTATCTCTGTTACTATGATTAACATTATATTTTTACAAAATAGTATCTTTGCATTTGTTTATCGGTTAATTTATTAAGTATTAGGTTATAACCCATAAAAACCATGGGAAAAATATTTATAAAATAAATAAATTATTAATAACATTTATGATTTTACAAAGACTTTTTTCATTGATTCTTTAAAATGAATTTTAATATTTGTTTGAATATCAAAAATAAGTTTTGATTGAAATCTATCAAAATCCGTTGGATATAAGCACACTCGGATTTTTGTACCCTATTCATGACAAAAAAAAATTAGTTAAAAAAAATTAAATTTAATAAAAAATTAAATTAGAATTCAAAATATAACTTATTAAAACAATATTATAAAAGTGGATTTTACTATCTCATCTATCTATCAAGATCATATCTAATGATTTTACTATATTTGGGTTTGTATTCGAGAATGATTGCCACATACGGATAATACAGACTTTTAACGTGTAATCATCTTTTATATTATCCAATTCATTTATGAAATTGATGTTCTAGACATATGTTGTCACCGTAAAAAAATGGAGCAAAACTCATATACATTAACGTGGATTCTACTTCATGTTTATTTGTGAAATGTTTTACAAGACAACAAAATATTTTCAAACAAAACACATATATGTAGCTTAAGTAAATTTTGTGTTCTTGGTTGAGAAATAGAGCAAAAGGGATAACATGAAAGGTTTTAAGTAAGAAGTACATTCAGTTAGTAGACATATCCGGCCGATGACAATGTTGGAGAACCTTTGCTTTTGTTTTCAGCAAATGAAGAATGACAAATGTTCGTGTAAATTGATAGTCAAAACATTTTTAATCTCATATAGAAGTGAAATAAGATGAAAAGTGGGAAGTAAATCAACTCAAATGTAATTTAAATTAAAAAAATAAGATATCAGAGGTTATAACTTCCTGATTTTCAGGCAGTTGAATAGAGTGAGTAATTGTTTTGTAACCTCGAAATTTCATACAAATTTTCGAAAAATTAATTTGTTTATTTAATGAATAGGGACCATTTATGAAATTTATTAAAAGAAATAAGGAGCATATATGTAAATTTAAGAAATAATAGGGAAAATTAAATGATAATAAGTAATAAAGTTCCTTATTTACATGATTATCACTTCCTTATTTTATTTAAAAGATTTTGACGAGTTGATTATTATAGAAAGACTTTATTAGAGTGAATATGATAAATTTTAAAAATCATATAAAATAAGATATTAGTTACAATGTTACATGAGCAGCACATGTAAAGTAATCGGCATATTATATGAAGGAAGGGCAAATTCGGAATTTAACGTTGAAGGAGGATTGTTGTTGAAAGCTACACGTGGCAGTTAGGATTTGTTTTATTAGAATGGAATGAATGTATTATTTTTGAAAATCGGTATAAACAGTTTTAACTTGACAATTCAATTGAAACCGGTCGGATTATAATAACAAAAACTAGTTTTTTTTCTTTTTGAAAAATAGAAATGTGGACGCTATCACACACGAGTTGAAAAATAGAAATGTGGACGCTATCACACCCTTCCCATCATGGACGTACCTCCCAAATGTGTGTTTCAAGAGGTTATGTAACTTGTTGTTTTCTCTCTCTAAATTCTCTCGTTTTACTATCTTAAGTTTTGTTATTTGTAAATCATGCAATGAGATTTGAATTAAAATAGTTTTATATGTTTTTAATTAGTTTGTGAATTAATTTTATATGTTTTTAATATATTCATTAGTTAATTTTGTATGATTTTAATTAGTTTGTATTTATTTTAAAATTAAAAATTAAATGAGTTAGTATGGAGTAAAATATTTATTTTCATGTGTTGTGAGATGAGAGCCGTGTAAATGAAATGAGAGAGAAAAATCGATATAGTAATACAAAAGTAGGTTAGGAGGGGTGAGAAATGTGGATATCTTCCACCTTAAAAAAATAAAAGCAAAAAAGAACTAAATTGGATTAAATGTTTAATGTAAATGACTTTCTGGATTGATGGTAGACCTGCGGCGAGAATGAAGTGTATCAAGATTGATGCAACTTTTATGACTGATATATGGATTCTTTTGACTTACCAGAAAGCAATTTATTTTGGATAACATTGTTGCGTATTCTTTTAATTGATTTTTTTAGAAACGTTAAGAATGCGTTTAGTCGTAGAAAATTTTTAGTTTTCCATGAAAATTTTCAAATGAAAATGAACATTTTGAAAACGTGTTTGGTTGATTCCGTTTTTAAAAATTTTATGTTTCGCAAATTGTATGCAAATTAGAAAAATAGTTTTTATAGTTTTCCAAAGTTTTCTAAATTTTTAAAACGGAAAATAAAACTTCACTGGTTTTAACCAAACATATTTTCTAAAATTTTGACAAACTACATGTTGGTCATTGTGGTATTCAAAAATCTTTGGATAGGGTCCAAAAAGTTTTCGACTTGCATGAGAGGTCCAAAATCAAAGTTTTTCTGAATTATTTGAATTTTTGGTCCCTAATACACTTGAAAAGTCGATTTTACCCTTTTCATTTCTTTTTTTATTTTCTTTATTTATTTTAGTATTTAAATAATAAAAAAAATAAAATAAAATCTCTCTCTCACTCTCATTAAATAGAAAAGTCAAACCCCCAACCCATTTCTTCTTCTTCTTCTTCCCATATACAAATCTGATGAACCCAATTCTTTTGCGAATATGAAGACTTCATCCTCATCCATGTTTGTTAGAACCCTAATTTTTCCCATTACATCTCACCCGATTTTTTATTTGATGATTCTTACTATCCATACCACCAACAATAGATCCACGAATTCACTGCCACCACCACTACTTCATTACTCCTACCACCATTAACATCGCGTTCTTCTTGTATGGATTCTGACCAACTCCACCACATCTTCCAGATGTTTGACAAAAATGAAGATTCCAAAATCATCAAACTAATATGAAGATTCCGTTGAAATCGAAATCCGATTTTGACTTTTCAGTCAAACATTGTTCTTCTAGTTGGGGAACTCTTTTCATGTTGTTGTAACAGATTTGATAAAGGGGAATAAGTATCATCAGAGTGGGATGAATGTGTTCTTGTAACAACTTAGAGTTGAATGTATGATAGTCAAACAGTCAGGAATTAACACCAAATCCGTAAACTAGTGAAAAATTGTTTCCGGGCATCACATTCCTCGTCGAGTTTTATAGAAGGGGTAAGGGGATAAGAAACTGCGACAAACCTCATCTTTAGATCCGGTGCCATAGAAGGAAGCAACAGTATCATCAAGTAAAGCAACATCAATCGGGTGACTTAAATCCCTAAGCTTCTCCGTTGCCATCGTAGAGAAATTGTGCAAGTGTAAAACCCTAGATGAAAACCTCGAGTGAAACTTTTTTACAGAAAAATTCTGTTGAAGGAAGCAGTGTACAGACGAAACCCTAGAAGGTGAAAATGAGGAAGACGGTATATACAAATTCTAGAAGGAAGACAAGTAAATATAAATTAATAAGACAACTTCAAAATGTAGCAGAACAAATGTGTGTGTGTGAGAGAGAAAGAGAGAGATAATTATTTTCTTTTCTTTTTATTTTTAAATTAAAATAGTATTTGAAAAATTAATATATATATATATATATATATATATATATATATATATATATATATATATATATATATATATATATATATAATAAAGTAAAAAGGTATAACTATCATTTTAAGTTTTTTTGGATTAAAAACACTGAAAAGCCTTGATTTTGGACCTCCCATATAAATCGAAAACTTTTTTGGACCCTATTCAAAGATTTTTGAATACCACAGAGAACAATCTTATAGCTTTGTCAAATTTTTATTGAAAACTACAAGTAAAAAACTCATTTCTATTTTCTATAAAGGTTTTCTAAATAAAGTTTTTTAGAATTAGATGTGTGGGTCTAACATCCAATTCCGTCTTAATTGTTCTTTACTGGTTTTTAACTAGCTTTTGTTTTTTAGTATATATAGATGCTTTAAAAAATGTACTTGTAACAAAGCTTTTTTTAGGTCTTAGAACATATAAAGTGCAAGTTTTTTAAAAGTTTTTAACATTTTTAATAGGTAATTTAAAAAATTATAACGTCCTAACCAAATGATTTTTAAACAAAAATATTTTATATATAAGTAATTCTCAAAACATAAAAAAAACTATATAATTTATATGTATTGATTTTTTTAAAGTTTTTTTTTTAAAAGTTTTTTTTTTTTTTTAAATGGAAACTATATGCAAGCCCAAAATGAATCATTTTGTTTAGATCTATGAGATAATTCAAATAAGCAAGCAATATGGGCCCATCTTCCTTTTCCTCTAATGAATTAAATTTAAGTACAATAAACCAATTTGCAAGCCCAAAACCGAATCATTTTGATTTTGTTTATAGACGTAATCCTGAATTTACCATACAAAAAGATTTAATCATGCATCTTATTGTCCATTTGTCTTTTAATTCGTTATACTGTAATTATTAGTTTATATAAAAATCTTTTGATGATTAAAAATCAAAATGTTAACAGATGAAAGAATATTCATTATTCAATTCCTCATAAGCATCTCTAGTTTTATTTAAAGCTAGGATCGGAGATTATTCAATAAGCAAGCAGTATTGGGCCCATCTTCCTTTTTCCGGATATCGTATTTTAAGTTTTTTGTCTACTATCTCATTTCTTAATTTCTATTTATTCTCCATGTAAATATTTTCAAAAATCTTTTATATTCATAACTAGTAATTGAGTCCGCGCTTTGCCGCAGGTTTTTAAGTGTTTTTATTACATATTACGAAAGTAGATGAGAGAAAATCAGATTATATATACTACGCGGATACTGAATAGCCACGAAAGTTTAAAAAACGAATGAGTGAAAGTGAAATTTTCGAAAGTTGAAGACCGAGGGGGTGAAAGTGATATTTTAAAAAGTAAAAAGATGGAATATATCATTTTATAAAATAGAAGGGTTCCAAGTGACGGATAATACAAAGTTGAGGATAAAAGATGAAGATGTAAAAGTGATATTTTACAAAGTTAGAGGTGGAGGGTGTGAAAGTGATACTTTAAAAAGTAAATTGATAGAAATATTATCTTACAAAATAAAGGGGTTGCGAGTAACAGATTATATAAAATAGTATCAGCTATAATGATTTTTCTATTGAGAGAGTAAAGTAAATTTCTAAAAGATAAAGGGGTGGAAAATGCATTTTACAGAGTATAGGAGGAAAAATCATATTTATATATACTACGGGATAAACACGAAAATTTAGAAAACGGAGGGGTGAAAGTGATATTTTAAAAAAGTAAAAGTATGAAAAAAAATCATTTTATTAAATATGATGGTTTAAAATGACAGATTATACAAAGTTGAGGGATTAAAACTACACTTTAAGCATTGATATGCTTGTATATTGTGCATTACCACTTGTACTATTCACTACAGTCAATTTTAGTGAATTTTATAGAACGGAGATAAACACAAAAACTTAGAAAATGAGAGGTGAAAGTGACATTTTACAAAGTTGAAGGTAGAAGGGGTGAAATCTATATTTTAAAAATAGAGGGGTTACCACTTGTACTAATAGTTACAATGAACGGGGACGAGGATAAATACAAAAGTTTAGAAAATAAAAGGGTAAAAGTGATAATTTATATAGTTGAAGGTGAAGGGGGTGAAGTGATAATTTACAAAGTAAAGAGAAGAAAAATATCATTTACAAATTAAAGGGTTTACCACTTGTACTATTAGCTACAATAAATTTTACGGGGACCGAGATAAACACAAATATTTAGAAAATAAAAGGGTGAAAGTGACATATTACAAAGTTGAAGGTAAATGGAGTGAAAGTGATATTTTAAAAAATAAATAAATAAAAAATATAATTTTACAAAGTAAAAGGGTTGCAAGTGACATGTTGTACAAATTGTACAAAGTAGAGGTTATAAGCGAAGGATTATAGAAAGTTGAGGGATTTAATTTGGACTTCATGCATTAAACACTTATACATCATGCATAAAATCATATACTTTTAGCTACAATAGTTATTACTCACAAAAGAAAGTTTAGTTTTTATATATATTTATAATTCTATTAATATAAGACCACTCGATGTGGGGTGTTTCTACACATAGGGGCTAAGTTGGAGGCGATGTTCATGCGTGACCACCACCCCCAAGGTGCGTAGGGGTGGTGTGGATTGGACCAACTCACAGAGTTTGACGACGAATGTTATTGGCTGATGGAGATTTGACCGTTTATTCCTTCTTTTTTGTGGACGTCTGCTTATATAAAAAGATTTTTTTTTAAATCCAAACTTTACCCATTTACCTATATATAAAAACACATAAACATAAAATTTTCCATAACAAACACACTCTTTTAACAATATGAATAATTTTTTGGGTTCAATTTCTTCTTCTTCATCCGATGATGATGATTCTAATGATGAGTTGGTTTTACACGCATTAGTATTTGCAGCACACGACATGGTGCGTCAGAGAGTTGAAAGTTCAAATGTCGAGATGAAGCGTATAACATCGATCAACCGGGATCGTATTGCGGAAAACGAACTTTTGGTACGTGATTAATTTTCCACTGATAGTTTATATAATCTAACAAAATTCGAAGATAGTTTTCATATTAGCAGAAATTTATTCTTACGTATAGCTAGAGATTTGACAAACAATTATGAGTTTTTTCAATTGAGATGAGATGCTAGATGTAAACTTGGTGTTACGACATTTCAAAAATGCACAACATCTCTTAGACAACTGACATATGATATAGTCGCAAACGTTTCAAATGAGTATTTTAAAATGTTTGAGACGACAGGTCGAGAATGTGCATATCTTTTTTTGTGAGTATGTTATAGAGCTTTACAGTGAGATATACTTGTGAAATTTGACTGGAAGTGATGTTGAACAATTATATGATGCACATCAAGCTAAACATGGTTTCCAAAAATGTTTTGTAGCCTTGATTATGCACATTGGGTGTGGTAAAATTGTCCCAATTCATAGGGACAAAGCCTGAACAATTATTTTATTTTTCTTGGGGGTGGGGGGGGGGCACAACCCAAATTTTATATTTGTAGACCTAATATTTATAAAAATTAATGGGCTATTGCTACTTCTAAGCAAAATAAATAAATAATGTGGAGCGATAATAATTTCCAATGGTTAGTGGTTTGGTAATAAACATGTAGTGGATGTGATGTGGTGCATAAGTGACATTACTTTTCTAATGGGTTGGTGGTGACCGTACCCCTTAGCCTAAAACATGTCAATCTATCTTTCTTAATAAAAGAGTAATTTTTTTATGCCACGTGTTGTTTTAATAGCCATTTCACCACATGTTGCTTCCTTAGCCATTATGCCATGTGTATGTACGTTCTGGATCCTACATTTCCATTTATTTCCATTCATGATACCAAAAATCAAGATGTAAATGGAGGAGTGAGGTTTTGAAATTCAAAATTTGTATATTGAGGATATTGTGAAATTAATTGTAACATCCGGATTTCCAGGTATCATAATTGAAATATTTATTTTGAGTTATTGAGGGAGACTCGACGAGTTGGCGCCTAAAATCGTCGATTCTGACCACGTTTGGTGACCCGGATTAATGAGTGGACTCAACTAGTTGATGAGTGGAATCGACGAGTCCGTGCTGTTGGCGGAAATCCTAAATCTTCGGGTCTGAGCCCTATTTAAAGGCACTTATGGCCTTCATTTGCGGCTACCATCCCAGAGAGAGAACCCCCATCGAGCTTGAGTGCGTAGAGTGAGATAGAGGGGGCCATTTGAGCTTTTGGTGTGATTTTGCAAGAAAGGAGAGGAGCTCCAGCAAGAAGGATCAAAGGAGGTTCCTATTTTGAGTTAGCCAAGCAAGAAGTTTCATCTTGAGGTACCAAATCGGACCCCTCTTTCTCTCTATTGTATGGATTTAATTATTTGGGGTTAGGGCTTGAATCATTCCTTTTTGGGGTTTTGGATGCCTCACCCCCCTCCCCCTCCCTCATTCGAGCTGTGTTAGAGATTTGGACCCTTTTAGGTTCAGGGAGTCCCAAGCATCCAGCTTTATGCATTTTCAACAGAGTTTTGAACCTAGGTTGCCATTTTAGGAGCTATTTCATCAAAAAGAGCCTTATGAGTGTTGCATGAGTATAAAGGATGGACCTTTACGTGACTTTTGAGTGTTTAAAGGTCAGATTTATAAGATAGAGAAACATATCTGACCTTAGGTGGTCATTTTAGAGTTGCCATGGAGGAAACTCGTCGAGTCCATGAAAGGACTCGACGAGTCGAGTCGGGTTGCCCCGTGATTCGTGATCAGTGGTAACTTGTCGAGTGAGGGGTTAACTCGACGAGACTGAGTGATGCCTTAGAAGGTTCAGAGGATGCGCATGAACTCGTCGAGTCCCACGAGTGCACTCGGCAAGTCTGGTCAAAGTTGGACCATTGACTGAGTTGAATTTAGGGTTTGGTCAACAAATGGGCTTTTGGGTCTTGGAGGGGTAAAATCGTCTTTTACCCTTCTGAGGATTTATAAAGGGGGATTAATCTAGCCTTTGAGAGCCGTTATTAATTAGATGAAATTGTTTATGTGCTTAGGCGGAGGCTAGATCAGTATACGAGTTCGAGATTATCCGATTTACCCGAGGTGAGTCTTCTCACTATATGTTACCTAGAGTGGTGGTACCTATGTGCGGATCAGAGGGTCTTACGTGTTATGTGTATGTGTATGTATGAGATTTATGTGTATTGTGTTATATGTATGTTATGTGGACCGGACCAGGGGGTCCAACGACTCATGAGGCCAAAGGGTCCTCGATCAGAACGGACCAGAGGATCCAACGAGCTAGACCAGACCAGAGGGTCCAACGAGCTACGGGACTGGAGGGTCCTGCTGAGACACATTGACCGGAGGGTCATACCGAGTTATAGCCTTGAGGGGCTTATGTGTTGTATGTGGTATTTTGGGGAACTCACTAAGCATTTATGCTTACCGTGTTATGTGATATGTGTTTCAGGTACCAACGATGATCGTGGGAAGACGTCGGCACGATCCATACACACTGATAGAGATTTATGTATTTGTGATTTTGGGATGTGTTTTCTGGATAGATATTTGATACATTGAGATTTGAGATTACTTTATGAGCTTTCTTATGTTTGAAAATGAAAATTTTTTTTGAAAATTTACGTTGTTACAAGTTGGTATCAGAGCCTTAGTTTGAGGGATTTGGATGCACCTTCGGGCGTATCTAAACTCAAACTGAGGATTTGAGAAAGTTTTTCATAAAAAGGAACGATTTTTCTAAAAGAGTAAAAGATTTTTAGAAAAGCGGAAAGGAGCAGCATGTACGATCAGCCAGCACCCGAACAGTGATTTCCCAAAATACCCTTACATTATGTGTTATGAGATATTATGTGATATTCTATGCATGCCAGAGTAGGATAGGTATTCATATCTAGTACTAGAGTGGCATGATTTGTGATGCCTTATCCTAGGAGATTACTGCTACTATGAGTTCTTCGAGAGTGAGTAGGTAGCAGCGAGGAGTTTATGAGTGGCATACTGGAGAGTAGCCTATGCGTAGCGAGATATAGAGTACTTGTGATCTGGGATCCTAGGAGGAGGACTTGGAGTGAATGCGGATGCGTAGTGGAAGGTAGTAAAGGGTCCGTACTACTGGAAAAATCGGATCAGTGAGCAGTCCAAGTAAGAATCCTTAGGGTACTAGGGAACTGTTGGGTTTTGAGCATTCTAACACTTCCTAAGTGTACATGCAACCCTAAATACCTTGGATCTATGTTTTCTCTATTATACATGAAAATATGAACTTTCTAAGGTATTCATCCTACTAGCATAATAACATTGATTCATATGAATATATTAAGTTAGAATTACATACCTCTTTGATGTAGAATGTCTTCATGAAGCTTGAGTGCCTAGTGCCCCAAGTGTGACACCTCAAATGGTTCACACAACACCAAATACACTTGGAATAGATTAGAGAGAAATCCACACTTCATAAAATCGGTTAACCCTTTTACATATACTCTAGTGCCGATTTTGTCACCAATAAGATCTTTATATAGTGTCACAGTTAGGCTAAACCCTAATTATGATGGCTTTCCATTTCCTTGGATCCATGGGTTCAAATACACCATGGAGCATCATATGGGTTTTAGCCCAACTTGACAATCCATGGAACATTAGCCCACTATATAAGTAAGGATGATTTACACAATCAACCCATATATTTAATTAGTCTTCTTTTGATCACTTAATTAATCCTAGATTAATTCTTGATTAATACTAATTAAATAATCTTATTAATATATTAGAACTTATAATATATTAACAAACCTTAAGTGTTATTTCTCTCATTATAGTCTATCCAAATGCATGATGCCATGCAACACAAATGGACCATGCCGGGTCAGGTCAAGTCTTACCAATCATAGTTATGGACTTAGACATTAGTCCAACAGTCTCCCACTTGGATAATTCTAAAACTATTATTGTGTATGACTTCAGGAACCGATCAACAATCGTAGTTCTCAAAAGCTTCTGTCGAACTCTGACCTTTGTCAATGACTTGTCCATTAGATAAGAGATCATACATTCCTCCATTCTAGATATCATATGAACTGAGACATGGATTATAATCATTCTCTCTGTCCATTTCTTGTTTCCCGATTTCCGATTTATGACGACTGACTAATTGAACAAATCAAATCAGTCCAGGCCCGACCGAGCACTTACATTTGTCATCACCAAATCATTTAGGGGCCCACAAATATCGCTTTTATTTTGAAGGTAAAAGGAATGGATAAAATTTGACTCATATGGCTTGTTCTACTACTTTTTGAATCATACACAAAGGCACGTTTAATAACATCTAGTTACCAATGCGTTTTCGTGCAATCAATGTATAACCAACTCATAGTAACAACTCATATCTCTAGGTTTGAAGAATATAAGATATTATTGTCTCATGATCACTCGTGATAAAATCCATGAAGTGATTCCAATGAGTGCGGGTTGAATCCAATACTCATAACTTATGAGCACTCATGAGTGTTGTAGCCCTTTGTCCAACATCTTAGACCTCTACAAGCCAACCCATGACAATCTTGATTCATATATACTTCCAACATATGACCGACTGTGGATGGTTTGAATAACTTAGTCATTCCGGAAGAATAACCTAGTTTATTCTGGAAGTCAAAACATGCAAAATGAAACACACGAATAATTGAATCCAATATGGTATCAAAACCTATGAACATAAATAAAACACCTTTTATTTATCACCATATGATTACACATTAT
The DNA here is from genome assembly GCF_002870075.4 of Lactuca sativa. Lineage (NCBI taxonomy): Eukaryota > Viridiplantae > Streptophyta > Magnoliopsida > Asterales > Asteraceae > Lactuca > Lactuca sativa. Next base: position 25,747,000 of record NC_056626.2, read on the forward strand.
TCATTGTATACTGTTTCAGCTATCAACTTTATTCTTGAATTTAAAACAATAGTTGTCCCATGCTCCAAGCATGTACACTATGTTTTTTAAGCACTAGTCATGCCATACACCAAGTATGCATATTATGTTTGTCTATGATCTTTACTTTGTGAAATAGATCAATTAAACATAACTCCAATGATTCTCATTTCACAGTCCCAAATCCTTACTACAAATGCAAGAATTCCAAATTCGTGCTATTTACTAAAATCTGTTAGATTCTAAACTTATATGCATTGATCCTCTTGTAATGATTATGCACAAAGTATGCATACTATGTTTTCTAAACACTAGTCATGCCATACACCAAGTATGCATACTATGTTTGTCTATGATCTTTACTTTGTGAACTAGATCCATTGAACATAACTTCAATGATTCTCTTTTCACACTCCCAAATCCTTACTGCAAATACAAGAATTCCAAAATCATGTCATTTACTGAAATCTGTTAGATTCTAAACTTATATGCATTGATCCTCTTGTAATGATTATCCACAAAGTCAGAAAGACTTGACAGCAAACATTACAGAGCATTCCAAAGGAGATCAACTCCTTGGAAACATCCTTCTTGCATTAAGTTTCCTAATCTTACACAGATTGAATAATTTCTAACTTTGAAACATTTCCATATTCCATTTTGACTATCACTTCTGAACAAGAGTTGCCTCCTTACAAATTATGTCAATATGGTCCTTCTAGAATTATCACTATACTTCCAACTGTCCTTGAGCAACCAATCTTTGGTAAACCTTAGATTGTCCTCGACACTTGCTTAATCCTTTTAGTCATATCCAGTTCTAGACCTTTTCCCTTCTTAATGCCCAGGCATTTGGAAAATTTTAGAAAGGATGAATATAGCACATGTAATCGATCCTATATCCGAAGCATATGGGACACGATTCATGATGTCTCACATAAAGACTAAACCAGTCTTTTGTTGTACTATTTCCATTTCAATTTTCCAAGTTCTCATAATTCAGATTATGAAAAGGGATGTCTTAATCATAATCGAATTTTAGAACGCAAATAATGGACCCATATATTAGAATTTTCTTATGTTGAGCCATTCCAACATGAAGTTCATATATATATATATATATATATATATATATATATATATATATATATATATATCCTTGACTAAATACGATTAAAACCTCAATCTAAGCTTTTAGATTTGAGATGAAGTATAATTTCCTCTCCCTTAATTATAGCAAAACAACTCTTTCCCAATTGAAACCTTTTGTTTTCTATAATTAACATTGCTAACTTGCAACCTTTATCATAATTATCATGCTCCCACTAACATGATGATTATTAGCATAGCACTTATGCTCCCACTAGCTTTGACATGTACTAAGAAATCAGCTGGATTCTAGAAAAACAATACTTTATTGACTTTCTTACCAAAGTTCAGATTTCTGATACTAGATTGCTTTGATAAAACTTTATCATAATCATGCACCTTATCTTAGATAGCTCATAGGTGTGTCTAAACAATTTTAAGAACTATGAAAAGGGATGTTGTAATCATAGTCTTGGTTTTTTAGACCTTTGCCACTTCTCACAAGTCCATGTTAGTGTGCCGGTAAACCACACACACTCCACTAATGACTTTGAGAATGCAAATATCACAATTGCTATCTAGCTAAAATCTACTTAGTGAAAGTGTTTCCTCACCATCATTTTCATGAATCGGAGAGAAACCTTATGACACTTAGATTTAATGGTGTATGTGTTCTTATCTATGTGAACTGTCAAAACCATAGTCACAAGACAAGGACAATGACAAATCCAAACTCATATGGACTGAACTCAATCTTAATTTCTTGCCATCTGGCAGCTCAAGGGCCTGCCATTGCTTCCAAGTTGTTGTGCAACCAATTGAGAACTTTAAGATCTCATATGCAAAGCCAACTTTAATTGGAATGGGCACAGAATATGTCAACACAATAGGTTATAAACCTCAATTCGTGTGCTAGTGATGAACTTCAGGTTTTATTCTTGATTAGTTCTTGAGACTTTCAAGACCTTTAAGACTCCCACTGTCCTCTTTACATATAAGACTTTCTTGCCAAATATTCAAGAGATAGTGTGGATTCTAATCAAGACAAACACTTCACACAATTGGCCTTAGTTGGTCTTTTTTTTTTTTATCCAAAACATCACAACTTACCAATTTAAAATGTACAAGAGTAGAAAAATTTTACTCTTACATTTGACAAGTGTTTTAAACCTTCTTTAAGACATGTCACTCAAGTTACAATCTTGGAGTATGACTCTAAGACTTGTATTGGAACAAAGTATGAATCATCTTCTTGATTTAACCACTTCAACAATTCATAACTCCTCTTCTTAACTATTAGAATCCACTTAGAGGATGAATTCCGATAAGGTCTCAAAATCATTAAGATGGTCTTAAAGCACAATACTAAAGTACTCTCCCATCTTTTCAGATTTGAGAACCTTTTATCTTTCTGCCTAATTTGACTCTTCTTATTCGTTTTGCCTTACATTGAAACTTTTCCAATGTTTTAGAATTATACTTAAACGTGTAAGTATAACCATATTTACCGAGATATAGTAAATTATGACGAATAGTCTTATCGATCTTTTGTAGTGGACTTAGCCAGTGCACAAGAATGTGTACTCGATCCCTTAGTCATTTACTTGACTCACACATCCATATAAACAAGTAGTTAGTCTTAATTTTTTCTAATGCTTGAAAGTTCTCATCCATCATGCTATACAACTTGCATGATTCCAAGTTTCTATCCAACTGAAACTTGGGTGACGAGAATCTTTCCTTATTTGGTAAATTTAGACATTACCACAAATGAGAGAATCAAATTTACTTTCCACTCTTGCTCTTAATGGAATCTTATAAACAACAAAGATTTTCACAAATGTCATTGTAAGGATATTTCAAAATAAATAAAATTAAAAGATTTACCTTTTATTTTAAAACTTTGTGGAAAAACTTATCCTTACAATCCATATGAAAACTTGTTGTTATATATTCCTAAGCAAAATATCATAACTCTTAAGAAGTAGCTCAAGAATTCGATCTTCAAACTATGGGATAGAAATCCATCTACGCGATTAGATTCATCATATTCTTTCTTTAAGTTCCTTCACTTTTCTTTGATTCTTAAAACTTCACCATGTGACCCAGTCACATCATGTATCAAGAATCTCAGAATAGAAACTTAGCAGAGTTAGATAGTGGACTTTACCTGAAGTAGAGTCAACCTTATTGACTTTAACAACCTTAGGTAAATTAGCAGCTTCGCAACCAATGCCCCTTCCTTTGTCAATTCAACATATGGACGCTTTGGTAATGGAACATGGGACTATCACAGACTTAGCCTTTCTCTTTACCATTTGGTCAACCAAGTTGACTATGGCCGATCCTTTTCCATTGGGAAGAGAGAGCTTTATTGGATATCCAATGTCATTATTGTCAATGTCCATCAACTTTTAGGAAGTTGTTCTTAGCGAATAGATAAGATCATTAAGTGTCTTGTCATAGTCTGTTTCATAGGGGTCCCAAAGGAACTCACTATGTGACTTAGAAAGTGATTGAACCACCAACTTTCTCAAGACTTTGACACCCAACTCTCCCGGATTGTCACTATGTGACTACATCTCCAAGATGTGATCACACATAGACCTTTTTTTGTCAATAGGGCTTGAGTGACCTTAAACTTTTCAAGAACTTGTGGGTTAGGGAGAATAATTGGAGGAGGTGAAGGAAGTATGATTTCCATGGGACATCATCTTCATTTAGGAAAGCTTGTTTCAAGAGATTTGGGAAGATCATAATTGTTTAAACCAGACATCTTTCGGGAGATATTCAAGATAGTTGATTTAAAGTCCTTAATAAAACTCCCAATATGAAATACTAAGGCTAGGACCCAACACATTACTTTTATAACTTGGAAGAGGGATGCCGTAATCCAAGCTATAAAATATTTGAAGGTAGGTGAATGACGATTCACCAATTTCCACCAAGATAAACGAAATGTATTATTATTAGGTTTTAATTGGTTTTTGAAACTCCTAGATCTTTGAGATTCATTGAACTTTTCAATGAAATGTTTCAATCTCGAGTGTGCCCTTCAGGTTTTGTAACTGGGATGCCGAGGATCACAAAACAAGGTGTGAAGTAACCATGCAAATTACTTGGTACCCTTAAGTGTTTACCCCTTAATCGATGTGCCGGTTAACCACACACGCTCCACCGATACTATGATAAATATTAAGTTACCCTTTGCCTACCTTGTTAAGTCCAGGTTAGTGTGCCGGTTAACCACACACGCTCCACTAACGACTAAAGCAAAGTGCAAAGTGTAATTTCATGGGTTAGCACAAAATTCACATTTTCCTAAGTAACTAAGATTGGGTATTTATAAAAGGTTTAGTTACTTTGTATTTATCATTAATACTTTTAATGAAGGGATAATTATAGTCCTTGTCCTACCCGTTCGGCTAACGACCCTCCACCAGTCAAGGAAGCGGTGGGTGAGAGTGGACACCCATTAAACTGCCATTTTATAGGCAGTAACCTTATATCCCCCTTATAGATCGGCTTCGTGAATGAGGCCTACTAACGGTAAGACTGACTTTACTCTTATACATATATATATATATATATATATATATATATATATATATATATATATATATATTATTAACTTATAATATTATAAAGTATAAGCGTTGAATTTTAACTTTTAAAATTCTAAAGGGCTAACTTGGAATTAAAGTATTCATAGGAGAAAACTTTTCAAATTCCAAAACTTGAGGGCAAGTTTTGAAACTATTCAAAACTAATTAATTCCATAACTTATGTGTTTAAAGTAGTTTTAATCCAAAAACTCTTCAAGTTTCAAAACTTGAGGACAAGTTATGGAAGACTTTAAACTAATAAAAGAATGTAACTTTTCTTTATTTTGTAACTTATGGAATTAATTAAGCTTACACATTTTAATACTTAATGAAGTGACTCTTGAACCTCCATAACTTGAGGACAAGACTCTTCATTTTTTGTAACCATTGCGAACTTTTATGAGTTTTATGAAACTTAAATGTGACCTTTCATGTAAATTGAGGACAAGTTACACAAACACATTTTAGAATCATCTCTTAGATTAAAATGGATTGAAAACACATATTCAATTAACGTATCTATTAATCTAAGCAACTCATATGAACAAAGATAATTCACATCAAAACTTTTCATGTAATTAGCATAACTTTTGTACTAATACAAAACATGAATCTATTGACAATTATCTTTGAAATTAGATTAGCATGAACATTACCACATCAAAAACAAGTTTATAAGGTCAAAAACAGCTTAGGTTAATGTTCCTAGTCATTTTCCAGCCAAAACAGCAAACAGCAAGCTGTTAGCACCCAAAACTCGTTGAGTTCCTTAAGAAACTCGTCGAGTTCATGCCCAAAATGATGAACTCATCGAGTTTTTTGCATAAACCCATCGAGTTTTATGGTCTGGACACATTCAACTTTGAAAAAACACATTTGCATCAAGTATAAGAGAAAGCAAGCCTAGGCTCTGATACCACTGTTGGTTTTTGAGCATTCTAACACTTCCTAAGTGTACATGCAACCCTAAATACCTTGGATCTATGTTTTCACTATTATACATGCAAATATGAACTTTCCAAGGTATTCATCCTACTAGCATAATAACATTGATTCATATGAATATATTAAGTTAGAATTACATACCTCTTTGATGTAGAATTTATTCATGAAGCTTGAGTGCCTAGTGCCCCAAGTGTGACACCTCAAATGGTTCACACAACACCAAATACACTTGGAATAGATTAGAGAGAAATCCACACTTCATAAAATCGGCTAGCCCTTTTACATATACTCTAGTGCCGATTTTGTTACCAATAAGATCTTTATATAGTGTCACAGTTAGGGTAAACCCTAATTGTGATGGCTTTCCATTTCCTTGGATCCATGGGTTCAAATACACCATGGAGCATCCATGGAGCATCGTATGAGTTTTAGCCCAACTTGACAATACATGGAGCATTAGCCCACTATATAAGTATGGATGATTTACACAATCAACCCATATATTTAATGAGTCTTCTTTTGATCACTTAATTAATCCTAGATTAATTCTTGATCAATACTAATTAAATAATCTTATTAATATACTAGAACTTATAATATATTAACAAACCTTAAGTGTTATTTCTCTCATTATAGTCTATCCAAATGCATGGGTACGCGCCACACTCCAGAGAGCAACGGTGTCAGAGATGAGGAGATTCGCAAGATGATTCATGAGGAGGTGGCTGCGGCCATTCGAGCTGAGATACCAGAGATGTTTGGGTCTATCAAGACCATGCTGATTGAGACCTTTGACAAGTGGTACACTGCTATTACTGATCCTGCTGTTGCTGCGGCCACCGCAGTCGTCGCCGCTGCTAGGCCACAGAGGGGTGACTCGTTGCTGTACCGGGATTTCAGCAACACCAAGCCACCAGAGTTTGATGGGACTCAGGATCCGATAGCAACGATGAGGTGGATATTTTACATTGAGGGATACTTCTACATATGTTCTTGTCCGGAGCATCAGAGGTACGATTCGCGCTAAACCAGCTTCGCTTGGGAGCGAATGACTGGTGGAAGTTTGTGACGGCTGACTTCGCTCCTGCAGAGATTACAGCGGTGACCTGGGAGAGGTTCACCACCATGGTCCGAGATGAGTATGTTCCCCCTGTGGAGAGGGAACGTTTAGCCCAGGAGTTCTCGTCCCTCAAGCAGGGGACAGAGTCCGTGACTGTGATTACACAGATGCTTCATGAGAGGGTGTTGTTTTGCCCTGAGCACGTGTCTACCGAGCAGGCATGTATGTGCCGATATATGAGCATTCTGAGGAGGGACATTCAGGAGTTCGTGGTGAACTCGACATACCGAACATTTTCCGAGCTCCAGGAAAATGCCCGGAAGAGGGAGATTGAGCTAGAGACTCAGGCCAGGGAGGAGGCCGAGTCTCAGAGGAGGGACAGGCGGCCGATGCAGTCTAGCCGGCAGCCAAGCGGGTAAAGCCCGCTGATTCGAGGTCTGGGGGTCAAAAGGGCCGCACTTGTGGGAAGTGCGACAAGAGACATGAGGGAATATGCAGAGCAGGGGTGTGCTACAAGTGTTGCAAGGAGGGGCATTTTGCGAGGGATTGCCGCAAGGGGTTTGCAGTTTGCTTTCACTGCAACCAGACTGGCCATCGGAAGGCCAAGTGCCCACAACTACTTCAGGGATCAACACAGGGATCTGCACCTGCTGCAGTTAGAGCTACCGAGGCCCGGCCAACGAAGGCCGAGGCACCAAAGGCTCACGGGAGAGCCTTTCAGTTGACAGCGGAGGAGGTCCGCGTAGCGCCCGATGTTGTGGCTGGTATGCATTCTTTTATTTATTTATTATGAGTTTGAGATATTGTGCTTATATTGTGATATGCTTAGGTACTTTCCTTGTGAGTTCTGTACCTGCTTTGGTGTTATTTGACTCGGGTGCGAGTCGATCTTTTGTGCCATTAGCGTTTAGCCAGCACATCCGTATCCGACGAGAGGCATTGAGTCGCCCTTTACGAGTTTCCATAGCTGAAGAGCGAGCGGTTTATGCTATTGGTGTGATTCGAGGATGTGTACTTGAGATTTTCGATGTTGAGTTCCCGATAGATCTGGTACCGATTGCGATGGGGGATTCTGTGTCATCGTAGGCATGGACTGGTTGAGCCGATTTGGAGCCGTTATAGACTGCGAGCGACAATTGGTGACCATACGAGACCCCAGTGGGGGATTACTTACGGTGTATGGCGAGGGTACCCGATTTGGGTCAGCGTATTGCTCTGCTGCCAGAGCGAGGCAGAGTCTACAACAGGGCAGCAGAGGGTTTGTAGCCTACATGATGGATACACGAGTTGCCGCTGAGAGGCTGATTTCAGTTGATGAGGTCCCGATAGTGCATGAGTTCCCGGATGTTTTCCCTGAGGAGTTGTCGGGTGTGACTCCGGAGAGGCAGGTGGAGTTTCATATTGATTTGGTTCCGGGAGCAGCGCCTATTGCCAAGGCACCCTATCGGCTTGTGCCACCAGAGATGCAGGAGTTATCCTTGTAGCTTCAGGAGCTGTTGGGGAAGGGATTCATTCGACCGAGTAGCTCTCCGTGGGGAGCGCCGATCCTTTTTGTCAAGAAAAAGGATGGTACACACCGGATGTGTATTGATTACTGGGAGTTGAACAAGTTGACGGTCAAGAACCGCTATCCACTACCGAGGATCGACGATCTGTTCGACTAGTTGCAGGGTGCATCTTGGTTCTCCAAGATTGACTTGAGGTCAGGTATCATCAAATGAGGGTGCGGGATGAGGATATCCCGAAAACGACATTCAGTACTCATTATGGACATTACGAGTTCGTGGTGATGCCTTTTGGGCTCACCAATGCACCCGCAACGTTCATGGATCTCATGAACCGGGTGTGCAGGCCGATGTTGGATCGTTCGGTGATTGTGTTCATCGAAGACATTCTAGTGTATTCGAGATCCAGAGAGTAACATGAGGAGCATTTGAGAGAGATCCTTGGAGTGTTGAGATCAGAGAGGCTTTATGCCAAATTCTCCAAGTGTGATTTCTGGTTACGGGAGGTTCAGTTCTTGGGACACCTCATTAATCATAATGAGATATTGGTCGATCCGGCCAAGATTGAGGCGGTTATGAGTTGGGAGGTGCCGAGATCCCCCACCGAGATCAGGAGTTTTCTGCGATTGGTCGGATACTATCGGAGGTTTATCATAGATTTCTCCAAGATTGTCGTTCCCCTCACCAGATTGACATGGAAGGGCGTTGCTTTTGTTTGGGGTCCCAAGCAGCAGACCTCGTTTGAGACTCTTCGTCAGAGGCTATGCGAAGCCCTGGTGTTAGCCCTTCCGGAGGGAATGGAGGATTTTGTGGTGTACTGTGACGTGTCTATATCAGGGTTGGGGGCGGTGCTTATGCAGAGACGTCGAGGCAGCTAAAGCCACATGAGACGAGGTACCCCACCCACGATTTGGAGTTGGGGGCAGTAGTGTTCGCCCTCAAGATCTGGCGCCATTATTTGTATGGGGTTTAGTGTACCATATACACGGACCACAAGAGTTTGAAGTATCTGATGGATCAGCCCAACTTGAACATGCGTCAGAGGAGATGGTTAGATGTGGTAAAGGATTATGATTTTGAGATCCTGTACCACCCGAGCAAGGCTAATGTGGTAGCCGATGCTTTGAGCCGCAGGTCGGAGAGTGCCCCGATTCGAGATATATACATGAGGATGACGGTGATGACTCCTATATTGGATACCATCCAAGAGGCCCAGACAGAGGCAGTGAGACTGGAGAACCGCAAGAGAAAACGGGTGATTGGGCAGGTATCCGAGTTTGTTACCGATAGCCGAGGGCTGATGACCTTTCATGGTCGAATTTGGGTGCCATTTATGGGCGGGACGCGTAGCATACTGATGGAGGAAGCGCACAGGTCGAGATTCTCGATCCATCTCGAAGCCACTAAGATGTACTTGGACCTAAAAAGAGATTACAGGTGGCCCTGTATGAAGAAGGATGTTGCGTGGGTAGTAGAGAGGTGCTTGACCTGTCGCTGGGTTAAGGCCGAGCACTAGCGTCCGCATGACAAGTTGCAGCCACTCGAGGTTCCCCAGTGGAAGTGGGAATAGATTTCTATGGACTTCATCACCAAATTGCCAAGGAATGCGAGGGGTGTTGATGCAATTTGGGTGATCGTGGATCGGCTGACGAAGAGCGCTCCCTTCCTTGATATCAGTGAAAGTTCTTTTACGAAGAGGCTGGCAGAGATATATGTGAGAGAGGTGGTGTTACAGCATGTACTGCCGATCTCGATTGTGTCAGACCGAGATATATGTTTCACTTCCAGGTTCTGGAAGAAGTTCCATGAGAAGTTGGGTACGAGATTGCATTTCAATACTACTTACCACCCTTAGACGGATGGGCAGAGTGAGCGGACGATACAAATGCTTGAGGACATGCTTCGAGCATGTGTCATGGATTTCGGTGGGAGTTGGGATTCATACCTACCTTTGGCCGAGTTTTCTTACAATAACAACCACCATTCGAGTATTGGTATGCCTCCCTTTGAGCTGTTGTATGGGAGGAGGTGTAGGACCCGTATCTGTTGGGGCGAGGTGGGGCAGAGCGTGATGGGTAGCACTGAGATAGTGCTTAAGATGAGTAGACGACTGAGCAGATACAGCAGGTGAGACAGAGGTTGCTGACAGCCCATAGCCGCTAGAAGAGGTACGCGGATAGGCGGCGATCTGAGCTCGAGTTCCAGGTTGGAGATTTTGTACTACTGAAGGTGTCTCCTTGGAAAGGAGTGATTCAATTCAGGAAAGGGGCAAGCTGGGGCCCCGATACATCGGTCCTTTCAGGGTGATTGCCAGGGTGGGCAATGTAGCATACTGTTTAGAGCTACCCGAGGAGTTGATTCAGATTCATGATACCTTCCACGTATCCCAGTTGAGGAAGTGTATAGCCGATGAGACGGCGGTAGTGTCGCTAGAGGATATTCAAGTGGATGTGGGCTTGAACTAAATTGAGAGGCTGATCGCGATCTTGGATCGGAAGATCAAGGTTCTGAGGAACAAGGAGGTGCCCCTGGTTTAGGTTCAGTGCCAACATCGAAGAGGGTCCGATTTGACTTGGGAGTCGGAGGCGGGGATGCGAGAGCAGCACCCAGAGTTGTTTGTAGAGCGAGACTTTGAGGGCGAAGTCTGATTCTAGTGGGGGAGAATTGTAACATCCGAATTTCCAGGTATCATAATTGAGATATTTATTTTGAGTTATTGAGGGAGACTCAACGAGTTTGTGCCTAAACTAGTCGAGTCTGACCGCGTTTGGTGATTCGGATTAATGAGTGGACTCGTCACTCGACGAGTCTGTGCTATTGGCGAAAACCCTAAATCTTCGGGCATGAGTCTTATTTAAAGGCACTTATGGCCTTCATTTGCGGCTACCATCCCAGAGAGAACCCTCGTCGAGCTTGAGCGCGTAGAGTGAGAGAGAGGAGGCCATTTGAGTTTTTGGTGTGATTTTGCAAGAAAGGAGAGGAGCTCCAACAAGAAGGATCAAACGAGGTTCCTATTCTGAGTTAGCCAAGCAAGAAGTTTCATCTTGAGGTACCAAATTGGACCCCTCTTTCTCTCTATTGTATGGATTTCATTATTTGGGGTTAGGGCTTGAATCATTCCTTTTTGGGGTTTTGGATGCCTCAACCCCCCCCCCCCCCCCTCTCATTCGACCTGTGTTAAAGATCTGGACCCTTTTAGGTCCAGGGAGTCCCAAGCATCCAACTTTATGCATTTCCAATGGAGTTTTGAACCTAGGTTGCCATTTTAGGAGCTATTTCACCAAAAAGAGCCTTATGAGTGTTGAATGAGTATAAAGGTTGGACCTTTACGTGACTTTTGAGTGTTTAAAGGTCAGAACTATAAGATAGAGAAACATATCTGACCTCAGGTGGTCATTTGAGAGTTGCCATGGAGGAAACTCGATGAGTCCATGAGAGGACTCGATGAATCGATTCGGGTTGCTCCGCGATTCGTGATCAGTGGTAACCTGTCGAGTGAGGGGTTAACTCGACGAGACTGAGTGAGGCCTTAGAAGGTTCCGAGGATACGCATGAACTCACCGAGTCCCACGAGTGCACTCGGCGAGTCTGGTCAAAGTTGGACCTTTGACTGAGTTGACTTTCGTTGGCTTTAGGGTTTAGTCAACAAATGGGCTTTTGGGTCTTGGAGGGGTAAAATGGTCTTTTACCCTTCTGAGGATTTATAAAGGGGGATTAATCTAGCCTTTGAGAGCCGTTATTAATTAGATGAAATTGTTTATGTGCTTAGGCGGAGGCTAGATCAGTATACGAGTTCGAGATTATCCGATTTACCCGAGGTGAGTCTTCTCACTATATGTTACCTAGAGTGGTACCTACGTGCGGATCGGAGGGTCTTACGTGTTATGTGTATGTGTATGTCTGAGATTTATGTGTATTGTGTTATATGTATGCTATGTGGACCGGACCAGGGGGTCCAACGACCCATGAGGCCAGAGGGTCCTCGATCAGAACGGACCGGAGGGTCCAACGAGCTAGACCGAACCAGAGGGTCCAACGAGCTACGGGACTGGAGGGTCTTGCTGAGACACATTGACTGGAGGGTCATACCGAGTTATAGCCTCGAGGGGCTTATGTGTTGTATGTGGTATTTTGGGGAACTCACTAAGCATTTATGCTTACCGTGCTATGTGATATGTGTTTTAGGTACCAGCGAGGATCGCAAGAAGGCGTCGGCATGATCCATACACACTGATAGAGATTTATGTATTCGTGATTCTGGGATGTCTTTTATGGATAGATATTTGATACATTGCGATTTGAGATTACTTTATGAACTTTGTTATGTTTGAAAATGAAAAATTGTTTTGAAAATTTACGTTGTTACATTAATTTAGATAGCAAATTATATCGTTTGGTTCAATCCACTGTAAAATTGAAGAAACCTCCATCTCCATTCCATTATCTCAAATAAACCTTGCCGATGAAGATTTACCCACTGTCATCGTCATCACGTCGCCGATCTTCAAGAAATTGTCGTCTTTTTTATAAGCAGGTTCGAGCTCTTCCTTTTTTTTGTTGGTTTTCTATAGATTTTACGTAATAAGGAGCTTTTATGTAATTCTTTTAAGGGTTTTTGAATATGTAAGGGTGTTGATTTTTTTTTCTCTTGAAACTTTGACGTTCAAGCCCTAAATCGATTTGTGATTTCTATTTCATTAGTATGTAATCAAGCGACATTGAACGAAGTGCTTTTTCTTTTAATTTTGTTTGTATTAGGAACCACTTATAAATCTCAAGAAATCAACAAAAATCGGATATGATAACATGAACAAAGGAGCTGGTGGCGAATTACAAATGGCATGATGTATATGCGTTTATAGAAAATGATTCCTATGATTATATCATGTCTCGAGGTTGAGTTTAACAATGATTTTACTTGAAAGCTATTATTTTTTAGTTGGATGTAATTTTCCATGCTGGGATCGAGCATGTTATAATTCTCTCATTAAGTTTTTTCTAATAAATGGTTGAGTAGATAATCTTGTTTAACTAAATCATATGTAACCTTTAAAGCAATTTACTGTTCATTATTCTTTGAATCGAGTTTCAATTTGATAATTTTTAATGGGTTTTTGCAGGATTTACAACAAAGCAAAAACTCAGGATTTTATGAAACTTGATAACCATGATAAAGGATTTCAAAATTTTATTGGATTTAATCCAAGGATGAACCACTAGCATATTTTCCAACTTCGATAATGAGGTACTATTTGTTTTTTCATTAGGGAACTATCTTTTATCCAACTTCTTGAATGATGAATCTTCCCACATACGTTAGCACTCGCTATTGTTTGGAGGGAGAATGTAATGTAGTTGAACTAGAAAAGGAAGGATCTATCAAAGGTGTTAGTCGAAGAAGAAAACAAGGGATTCTTTTATGATATGAATGGACATCCAAAGAGACAACTTTCTTCCCAAAGACTCATAAAAGATTCACTATGGCCATCATTTAGCCATTGAAATCCTTGAAACAACCTAGAAGGTTAGCAACGATACTCTTTTTTCCTTATTTCCTTATTTCGCATCAGAAAAACCCCAAAAACTCAAAAAGAATATGTTTTCGTTTGTTTTCTTGGAGATGTACTTTTTGGAACCGAAATGCTACTTTTCATGTGCGAACGGTTGCGATCTTCGGAAGAAGTCGGAACGGGTTAGTGTTCGGAACCCAAAATGGCTTCCGATCTACGAAAGTGACATCTCATGTGCGAAAATGAATTCTTAACTGCAAACAGTATTGTTTACTTCCGATGGGCTGCGAAGATCGGAGCTTATCAGAACAACTCACATTGGTTTCACTGTTTGATGGTTTACCCGTTCGTTAAAGCTATTATCCGGTGGTTACATCCATTTTTTGTTCCGATTATTCGCTGAATCTTTGAAGATTATGGTTTTTATGCAAATGTTTGGGTAAAAAAGTGTGACATTTCATAATCAAATCTTATTTGCACGATTTTTGAAGAAGTTTTCAGATCTGATGGGTTTTGAAGATCCATGTTAGCCTTGGGAAAACTTTCATGTTTGCTAGCCAACTTTCTTGTGATTAGAGTACGTTGCTGGTGAATTTGATTTTTCTTAACTGCCATATATCAATTTTAATTTACTTCACTTGTCATGGTTGTTTTATTTTTTTTATAATTAATTTAACATTTCATTATACAATATCAGTTTTGTTTCATTAATTCACAACTAAAAACTGTCTAATACATCTTGAAAAATAATTTTACATATTTATTTGAATCAACGATTATAATTTTACATAATTAAAAAAATATAAATCTCTTAATTAATAACTTATTTAAAATAATTGATTAATAATTATGAGTTTTTACCATAAATTTTGTATTATTTTTGCAACCGTGGTTTCTACAGGCTATAACCTAATGTAATAATATATAACCAAAACATTTCTTTAACGTCAAATCGATTTCTTAAAAGCATGTAAAATTTTCTATTGATTTTTTTATGTGGCAAGAAAAAACCAACATCAACCCATTATCCACTTCTAATAACATAAAATTTATTTCGCTAAAAGACATAGTGATAGTGAGTAATGTAAAGTATCTTGCAAATTTAAGTAGATGTGTGCAGAAATTAACCGATCCAATTAGATTGGATATCCAATTACAATTGGATTGGATCAGATTCTTCCCATATCTAGTTGTCAATACAATAAACGTATTCAAAAACTTACGCATGAAAAATGCTCTATAGATAAAAGAAGAAAAAGGTTGGCTTCTTCACTTGGACTGATGTTTTTTTTGGAAACGGTTATATTTTATAAAAAACTCACCCAAAATAGTAAGTAACTATCGGGGAGAAAGAGTCAAACATACTAACATAAAAGAGAAAATTAAAACAAGAACGGAAAAGAACAAAAATCTTCCAAGTTACATAAAACTCATTTGCCTCTACACTCATCGACATATAGACCATCAACTTGATGTTATCCACCACACCACTTAGACTAATGAATCTTCCCTGGAATAGACGTTCATTGCGTGCTCTCCAAAGCCCCCAAAACATCCTGTAGCAG
The DNA here is from genome assembly GCF_002870075.4 of Lactuca sativa. Lineage (NCBI taxonomy): Eukaryota > Viridiplantae > Streptophyta > Magnoliopsida > Asterales > Asteraceae > Lactuca > Lactuca sativa. Next base: position 25,762,297 of record NC_056626.2, read on the forward strand.
GTAATGTTGAGTCTTTTTTTTTTCCAAACACCGTCCCCAATTTGCTACAAATCAAACCATCTCCTCAATGGTCTAAACATTTAACGAAGTAATACCACACCGACCACGTATGCTTTTCAAAATAGTGGTTGCAAAGGGGAAATTGACCAACACATGGTTCATACATTCCAACCCGCCTAAATAGGAGCTACTTGAGCATGAATCAATCTTAACACCTCTGAGTGAAAGTGGCATGGTTGACGGGATTCTACCCAACATTGCTCTCCAAATAAAAGTTATGAATTTGATGGTTATGATTTTACTCCATGTTATTTGATTATAGTCACCTGAGACTAATGATTTTATTTCAATCTTCTTCCTTAACAGATGCACCCTATAAACGACATTAGGTGCTATTTAGCATAATATTTGATCTTCACTTGTTTGAATACTAACATACCTAATAGCAAGTGGCAAATCATTCACTTAGGAAGCTAGACCCGCATCCAACGAGCGTAACTTCCATTTCCTATTAATTTCACCCACCTCTATTCTTTCTGACACTTTACATGATTTCTTTCTTTTGAACTCATAGAGACTTAAATATACTTTCTTTAATTTTTCAGATCATGCTCATATGTCATGTCAGAATTGCGTGTTATTTTCTGACTTTATTATTTGTCAAAATATGTCACTGAATCTAAAACCCATCCTCTCAATATTCTTTTTTCACATTAGCAATGTTATTCCAACCTTCTTTTATTTTCTGTTATCCAAATAATCCGTCGGTTTATTTTCCAAATTGTGTAGACCAACAATGACTTTGGCCTATAATGATGATGGTTCTCGTTTGATTCTCCACCACCACTTCACTAACAACGCCACATTCAACGCTCAAATTGATCTCATCCCCAAACCACCAAGTTCTTTTAATGAGGGACTAGACGACTTTATAGAGGCTTTTGCTTCTTAGATTGAAGGTCTCGAGTTCTAACCGAGGCATTGATGATTTCGTGATACTAACTTCTAACCACTAATCAATCATGTCGTTAAAAAAAAGTTCATCATGGCTTCAAGGCTTGTACTTGCTGTCAAGCTTTAATAAAATGTCAACTGAAGTTATATATGTATATAAAAATGAATAACAACATAATATATATATATATATATATATATATATATATATATATATATATATATATATATATATATATACAAAATTGCCGCCTTAAGTCACACCTTTCAAACGACAACTTGACTCGTCACTGTTCGAAAAAACTTGAGGCTTGACATCGCCGCCAAGTCACGCCTAACATTAGTTAGAACCTTGATTATAATGTTAGGTTCTGTGTTATTATGATTGAATAATATGTACCATATAATAACATAAAGCTTATTGCAATTATATTTTAGTCAATTAAGCTAGATATAAAAAAAAATCTTGATTTTAGGAAAAATTTTTGGATTTTGGCTGAGATTAGCTAAAATCGTGGGATGATATTTTTTTTTTAAAATTAAGAATTCTTTATATAACATTTATTTTTAAGAATAAACATCATATAAACTTTCATTCTTGATGGTTTTCAAATTAAGGTTTTTTTTTTTTTTTTTTTTTTATTTTTATTTTTTTTTTATTTTTTTATAGAATTTGAACTATTATTATCACAAATTATTATGTCATTCTTTAATAATGTGACTTATTTATTAAGGAATATGACTGCATTCATAAACATATGATTACGTTTTTAAAGAATAGGAATATGTTCTTTAAAAAATGCGATTTTATTTTTTAGATTTTTTAAATTTGAAAGAAATATAAGAAATTCTTGTAAATAAGACATAAATGATAAATTTATACTTACATTCTCATAAGAATCACATAACGAAAATGAAAACAAAAAGTAGAAACTCATATATTTTTTTGGAAAATGTACACCAAAATGAAAAAAAATAAAAAAATAAAAATTCATATATTTTTTAAAGATATATATATATATATATATATATATATATATATATATATATATATATATATATATATATGACAAAACTTCAAAAATGGTCCCTGTGGTTTTCGAAAATATCAAGTTTAGTCCCAAATTTCAAAAACCTCACAGATGGTCTTTGTGGTTTCAAAACTTTTAACAAATAGTCATTTTCGCTAACTCCGTTAGCTTTTGGCCGTTAAGTGAAGGCAATTCTGTCATTTCACTTTCACAGGGACCATTTATGAAGTTTTACCTTATTTTAAAATATATATATATATATATATATATATATATATATATATATATATATATATATATATATATATATAATATTAAAGGGTCCCACCTCTCTCTCTCTCTCTCCCTCTCTCCCTGTGTGTGTAAACTATGAAGCTTTAAACTCCATACCAAATTGTTTCTTTCTGCCTCGATTCACCTTGCACTAGATTGTTAAACACAAAATTCAAATAAATAAGAAACAAAATGAAAGAATATAACCAAATCATTAAGCAAACATACAACTTTCTGGATGAAGAAATGAATAAATCCATATAAACAAAACAAAACCCACATGATCGATCTGTTACTATAAACAAATCTAGAAAGAATATAAAACAACCAAAACATATCCACACCACACAGACCAAACGATCTGAAGATGAAGAAGAGCCATGGCTCTGTTTGGCGGTCGGAGCACAATCGAAAATGTGTTTTTGTGCACTTAAATTCTTCTTGTATATCCGACAAAGCATCCAATCATCCAACAGTTGAGCCAAAATCAAAACCCAAGTTAAGAATCTAGTAAATGAATCCACTGCTGATCACCCTTGAATTTAAATCCCCAACTCAAATTGAATCCACTGCCGAAAACCCACTAGTCGTGGCAACACTTGTCGCCTGCACCGCCACCATCGCCTTAGAATCTGGTGTAAACCCACCACCACCGCCGCAACTATTCCTTTCTTTCTTCAAATAGTAACAACAAACCCCACCCAAACAACTCGATGAGTCATGGAGTAAGCCACCCACCATACTACATTTGATGGAGCATATGTCAGGATTGAAATCCCAAATCCTCTGTATAACCGTCAAACACCATCAGTTTGAATGATCTTCCTAAATGCCTCAATTCCACCATTGTATCTAATCTGTGCACCATATCCACCTTGAACCATTAGTCATTAACTCAAAATATCAATTGGTGTTCAAACCATTTGAGCAGCCATAGATGCACTTAACCCAGCTACAACATTCGCAATGGCAACTGCTTTTGCCTCTAAAAACCCCATTTTCGCAGTAACACAACCGAGAATAAAGCAGCGCCTAGGAAGAAGAACTTTGATTTATCAAGCATCTCCCAATCAATGTCAGCTGGGAGATGTATTTCCGTTCCCGAGTCATCCTCCGCCATTCCCAAACTTATATTCGCCACTTTATCTGAATGCTAAACTATATTACGAACAAATCAAAACAACACTGAAAAACACTTCTACTTTGATAGATTAATTTCCACAAACACCTTACCTACTAACTTAGGTCGATCAATATGCTACTGATACTAAATTACTAAAACCCCCAAATTAACAAAAACAAAAACCCTAATCCTGAAATTCGTGGTAGACGATAAGTTATCGATTTGTGTCCATGTGTGTGAGAGAGCTAATCGAAGCTAATAAGGGAGAGAGAGAGATGTGACCGATGCTAATAAGAGAGAGAGAGAGAGAGATTAAATTTCATTTAAAAAAAATAATAGAAAACTTCACAAATGGTCCCTGGGTAATGAAATGACAAAAATACCCTTTACTTAACGGCTAAATGGTAACAGAATGAGCTAGAAGGACCAAATGTTAAAAGTTTTGAAACCATATGGACGATCTGTGAGGTTTTTGTAAATTATGGACTAAATTCGATATTTTTGAAAACCACAGGGACCATTTTTGAAGTTTTGTCTATATATTATTGAAAATATACACCAACTAATTCTTTGAGAATAAACAAACTAAACAAATGAATGATTGAATATCCAAAACATGATGCCCTAATACACTCTCTTAATTAAAAAAATGCATAGAGATGAAATTTTTGCTAACAAATACGAAATACATTATGCCATAATACATTTTGGTTCTAAAACATTATGCCAAAAGACAATATCATATTTTGTTTTTCATGAACCTCAGAAACAAGGTTTGAATGTTTGCTTGAAATAATTGTCATATCAAATGTTGAATCCCTTAGAGACATTATAGATCCAACTTACTTAGTAAAAACAATTATTCAATCCAAAAAATGGAGGCTTTGTACCTAAAGCAAATACATAAATAAAAAAACAAATCCCTAAAATTGTTATCTACCGTAAAATAAATATATTTCAAGAATCAGGAAAGATTTAGGGTTTGTAAATTCTCGGAAAAAAATGTATTTGATGGGGTTTAAGGTTTGTTACAACAGTGGTTGGTGGTGATGTATGTTGGCTGTTGTGTTAGGTTTGATATATGAAATACAAATGAAGAAAAATGAGGGGGGGGGGGGGGGGGGGAGGAGGAGTGGGGTTGTTTAGGACTAATGGCGGTAAAGGGCGACAATAGGTGGAGAACCGACGGTGAAGAGACATTTTGATGTTTTTAACTAACAATTAAATGGAGGCGGCTGACGTTGTGGCAGAAGATTTTAAGAGAAATCATGTGAGAAAGACAATAATTGATAAATATTTGCCTAATGTAAAGTGATTTGATTGTATTATATCTAACTAAATCAATCAACATTATTATTAATTAAAACGTAATATTAAAAAAATACATGTATTTAAGTTTTTTAAATGACTAGTTCATATTAATCTTTATATTCACATAATACATACAGAAAACTTATGAACTCATCTCTCTCTCTCTATCTCTCTCTCTCTCTCTCTCTCTATATATATATATATATATATATATATATATATATATATATATATATATATATATATATATATCCTTGAATTTTTTCTTGTGATTTTTTTTTAAAAAAAATGACTAAAGCATCAAGCTGATCATATAGAAATACATTTGCAAAAAAAAATCTTAAAAAAAAATGTGCACGCATGAAAAGTGCATATATGCACAAATGTTGGAAGTGCATGTATGTAAAAAATAACTTACATGTGTGCATTTTTTCGAGATTTTTTTTTCAGTGCACTTCTATTTGACCAACTTAATGCCATAAGTCACTTTTTTGAAAAAAAAACCACATGATTACAACAAATTGAGTTTGTTCCAATTCTACATTTGACTCTAGGGGTGCCTATGATTGCAACAAATGGAGTTTGTTCCAGTTTTACCCTTCATCGAATGGTTATATATTGAACCATGAGAAATGGACACAAACAAACTATTTTGTATTTAAATCATTTAGTTGCTAGATAACGAAAGCATGTGATATATATACAGAAAACGAAAACAGAAAATGATTTTTTTTTTTTGTATACAAAAAACAATAAAAGTTTTTGTTGATAACTTTGAACTGTTGTGAAACAGGAAAAACAATGAAGTTGTAGTAGAAGATGTTTAAATTTCGTAATAGAGATTTGTACCTCAGATTATGAATTGTTGGAGGAGAAAATGAATGCAGAGAGAGAAAATCAAAGGTATTAGAATCATTTTGGTTGTTGAATTTTATATAACATTGTTGAGTTGAAGAAGGGAACGGAGGAAGATATCATTAAAACGGGATACATTTTCTGAAAATTACTAATGATAAAATACATTTTCTGAAAATTACTTTTTATTTTGACAGTATATACATGAAATAGAAGAAAACAAAAAAAAACATTATGAAAAGGAAACAAAGATAAAGTGTTGCAATCTAAAGGAAAGTAATTTCATTTGTTAAAATATTATGAATTCAAAGTATAATGGTATGATAGACTCATAAAATATTATGAAACTGAGGCAAAATAAAGCAAATAGAAGAACAGACCCTTTGTTATGATAAATCAAAACTTCAACCGTCATAGAAGGTTTGAAACAGAATACGTTTGCAAACAAAATTGAGAAAGCAGAATCATGGATCGTGGATGATTAATATATGCATATGCATTTAATCTACGACCTGATTATTTGGGATTTAAGTTTCGAAAATTTTGAATTTGGTGCATTTTAGTTTTGTAAAGATTTTTAGTTTCCTTTTGTATTAGAGATATATTTGGTATAATAGAAATTTATTCAAAATTTTATCTTATTTCAGGGATATGATATAAATTGAAGATAATTATATGATTGAAGATTGAAGATTATAGAAGATTGAAGATAATTATATGGAAACGGAAATTGCATAAAATTCGGCAGCTAAAATTTAGAAATTTAGAATTGATTACAGATTTGATATCAATTGATGAATTAGCGGGAGAAAATATATAGAAGTGCTTGAGAGAAAGCCACATGGCAGAAGGATGGTCTAAAAGAAGGACATGAGGCATGTATGCGAGGTTTTTATTAAGAACTACTTTATAATCCGTGGAAATCACGGTTACAAAATTAATTAAACTTTCATAGTAAAACTAAAAATTATTAATCAATTATTTTAAATAAACTATTAATTAAAATATATTTTTTTAGTTATATAAAATTATAATCGTTGATTTAAATAAACACGTGATTTTATAATTTGTATTAATTTTATTTTAATTTTTATTCTAATGTTAATTAAAAGATATTTAATATAATTAGAGTGGGAAATTTAAATTTTGAAATATGAAATGAAGAATGAATAGGTTGACAAGTGTCATGACATTAAATAGGATGTTTAATATGGTGACACATGACAAAAGGATAATAAATCTATTCTTTTATTAAAATAGGAAGAGAATATATATATATATATATATATATATATATATATATATATATATATATATATATATATATATATATATATATATATATATATATATATATATATATATATTAACACAATAATTTAATTTACATTTTTATTAATTAAATTTGTATTTTGAAAAAAATATAGAGTAAATTACACGAATGGTTCCTATGGTTTAGGGTAATTTGCGTGTTTGGTCCCTAACTTATTTTTTTAACTCAGAAGGTCCCTACTGTTTATTTTCGTTACACGTTTGGTCCCTGTCTTACCTAAAAAGACTATTTTGCTCTTGATATTTTAATTTATTTAAATAAACACACTCCCAACCCCACTCCACTCCCCTCACCTTACCCTACCTATTCTATCATTTTCCCTATTCAAATAATAGTCTTTTTAGGTAAGACAGGGACCAATCGCGTAACAAAAACAAATAGAAGGGACCAAGCACGTAACAAAAACAAATAGTAGGGACCTTCCGAGTTAAAAAAGTAAGTTAGGGACCAAACACACAAATTACCCCAAACCATAAGGACCATTCGTGTAATTTACTAAAAAATATATTTTGAAAAGATTTTAACAATTCAGCTAAGAACTTAATTTCAAGAAGTCAACTGAAAACTTGATTTCAAGTTTCAACAACAATTAATAACTAGTTACTAACCATAAGTCCCTAATTACAAAATGTATAAATTGTAGTTATAAAAAATATGCATTTCATGGAGAAATCATAAAACATCTATTTCATTAGTGTCTTATACTTTAACTTCTATTTTTAATAAGAACTACAAACTTCTCTTATAAGGAATAACTAATTTCAAGATTCAAAAAAAAAAAACTTCATTTTAATAACAAAAAACAAGCAATAACCATGCAATAAGTAAGTGCTAACCTTAATCAAACAAATCTAATTGTTAATTTCTAGTTTTTTCAAGTTTTCAGGAAAATAAAAAATAATTGAAATAACTTTAAAAACTTGCTTAAATCTTGTTTCAATCTTGTAGGTGGAAATGGTGGTTGCCGAGTTGTCGGACTAACTATTAACCACAAGTTTCTAATTAAATAAGTCTAGTTGCTATTTTTAAGTATTTCAACACATTGATAAATAATGAAAATTTGAGATAACTGTAACATCCCAAAAATTTCAATAAATTTAAACATTTCAAAACAACTCAATTACTAATAAAAGTGTTTACAAAACCATTGTTTCAAAAACATGATTTAAAATCAGAGTCTCCCAAGATACAATCAGTTTAAAACCAAGGATGTGTACAGTCACGCCTTCACCTTGTCACAACCATTTGAAGCACCTGAAACAATAAACTGAAACTGTAAGTACAAATCTTAGTGAGTTCCCCCAAAGTACCACCACATACACATAACAAACAAATCACATGCACAAATACTCATGCCTGGCCCAATCAGCCTCGAGCTGGAATACCAAACATGTCTACGATGGGCCATATCATCCTCTGGATGGAATATCCTCGTATCATAAGCATGTTTGGTCCAATCAACCATCGGGTTGGAATACCCCGATCTGTTGACTGACGCACAAAGCAGTCCAGTCTCACCATATACCATAACAATCATGTCGGTTCCAATCAACCATCGGGTTGGAATACCCCAAGCCCAGCCAATCATAGGGTCAAGTCATCCTCGGGATGGAATACCCTAGATTGGAATGCTAATATATACATAACTCGGGTCCAATCAACCATCGGGTTGGAATACCCTCGGTCTGTTGGCTCACTCACAAAGTAGTAAAGCCTCAACCACCAACCAAATATGTGCACATATACAAATAAACATATAATCAGTCAGCAGACAATCAAGTAGATCTACAAATCACTAAGCATAGCATCATACTATTACATATCAGGATATCTAATCCAATGGGTCGACCTTGGTGCCTTCGACCCGTAAGTACAATGAGGAAGACTCACCTCAATCCGCAGATAATCAAATAACTGCTCGGACCGCCGAACTGGATAACCTCGCGCCAACTAACAATAATTACAATCTTAATCAATAATTAACCCGATAACCCAAAATACCATTAGGTCAAACTTGGTCAACCATGGTCAAAGTCAAAGTCAATGACTAAGGTCCAAAAGTCAATATTTCTTCCCAACGGAGTACGCCCTGCGTACCATGAGAGTACGCCCAACGTACTTTGATGTTGACCAATAGCGGGGCTCTGACCGCGTATGCACAATATACCACCAGGTACGCCTAGCGTACTCAACCCAATCCCCAAACTCCATTAAAAGCTTATTCCATTAAGTTCTTACATCCAACTTAGATCCAAGCCCAAAAAATGTCCTAAGTCATAAAATTTCCAACTTTATGAGTTTGCATGGCTATAAAATGCTTAATATCCAAAACCCTAAGTTCTTAACCTAATAAGACATCACAACTCTTGCATGGAAGGGTTATAAGGGCCAAGATCACATTTTTATAGTTCATAATAGCTTTATAATGGATAAAGTTTCAAACTTTATCCATTAGAATGGTACCAACAAACAAGATCTAGTCTTCAAGTCTCAAAGGGACCCAAAAGTTCATCTTTTTCAACTTAATCCATTAAGTACAAGTCTCCAACTTTCAGATCTGAATTAGAATGATGTTTAGATGGATAAAGTTTCCAACTCTATCCATAACAAGGTCATAAACTTTCAAGATCTAAACCTTATTCACTAAAATAACCAATAGCTCATAACATCTAAAACTAGTTAGATCTAACAAATGCATCATTAAGATTCAAACTTTATACCTTTAGAAGATGGATCAAGGTGAACAATGTCCAGATCCACAAGCTCCAATGCAACCAACACTTTTCCAAGAAGTTCCTTCTTCTCCAAGGTGCACCATACATAATCCAAAGCACTCAAAAACACATTCTTTTAGCGCACAAGGCTCAACTAGGGGTAGGGTTTCATGGAAGGGGTGTTGGAGAGGTGGAAGCTGAGAATGGAATGAGTTTGGGGAGTTAAGGAGCTTAAACAGGGCTCAAACCACACAAATAGGGTCTGGGCACTGATTGTGTACGCCTAACATACTTTTGGTACGCCCATCGTACTCAGGGTGCCACAGTACGCTCAACGTACTCCCCTTTGTACGCCCAACGTACTCAACATAACCCAAAACCGACCAAACTTCAAATATGCATAACTTCTTCGTTCTAACTTCGATTTTGACGTTCTTTATATCTTTGGAAAGGTAACGAGAAGCTCTACACTTATATCAACTCATCTTTGCCTTAAAACTTTTCGAACAAAAATCCAAAATTCATAAAAGCCCGAACTAACATTTTATCGAAATATCCCTTGGCGCCAAAACACAGACTGAACTCCCGGATCATCCAAATTACATTACCCACACCCAAATGGGTCTAAATCTCTTTTCCTCAAAGGCCATAAGCTTGATGATGCTCAGTCTTCGGGTCACCACCCCCACATAGGAAACGATTCAGAACAGAGCGTTACAATTACATAATAACTTTTAACCATAACAACTTACTGAATGGGTAGGGGGCTTCCTCGTTGAAGATGTCGTTGGATAGGAGGTTACCGACAGATTGGGTCACCAAAAGTAAAAGGTTGGCAAGAAGAAGAAGGCAACAAAGACAATGGGCAAGGGAGCAAGGACAAAGAGTGTCGTGTGTTTCCTGCGTTTCCCTTTTTGATTTTGAGCAACATCAAAATGAGCTTTTTGTTCTACCTTCTTTGTTACCGAGCTTAAATTTTTGGACCACCTAAAAATATTTCACTTCTTTAAAAAGTTTGGGCTACTTTGTGTTTGAGTTTATAAGTCACGAACAATCCAATTTTTTTAGCGATATCCCAAATTTTTTTGAAGGGTAGAACCGTAATATAAAAACAAAATTTATGAAATTTTTTATCATATTGGACGAAATTTGAGGGGTAACACGTACTGCCCCAAGGCTCCATGTAGCTCCGTCTATGGTTAAATGTACAAAAAAACGAATAATTGTTGATTATTACTTTCAACAAAAACATGGTTGTCATCCACATGCACAAAAAATAGGTTGATCTTAGCTCGTTTTCTGCAGTGAAATGGAAAAAACACTGATGTAATGCCTAATGAACTTTTGAATTGGAAAAAACACTGATGTAATGCCTAATGAACTTTTGAATTAAGATTTGTATGACCTTTTGTCTTACGCGATTTACAGAGTTATTTTTAGAGATCGTATGGTCATTTTGTGAAGTCCAAATAATAAATGTTAAAACCACATAAAATAACCCAATATATAATATTTTTAGTCAATGATTAATTGTTGGTTAAACTTTTCTTCGATGTTAAGCTTTTTACGTGATCCTGCACCCCTATATCCCCTTATATCGTTAAAGTTTATACGTTTCCTAAAAATAACGGGAAAAGAAGAAAGTTCCATTTTGTTAGCCCACCTTACGACTGACGAGCTCGATTCCTTGTGTTGGGCTCCTGAATTTACGATCTTCATTCTTCACCGAGAAGCAAAGGTGAAAAACAGCAACTAATATCCAGTTACCCACCACTACAGTGAAAAATTCTTTACAATTTTCAAATACCCTAATCGGTTTTTTCATATATCTGAATTTGGTTTCGGATCTTGGCCTTTTTTCCATTTCTTCTCTGTCGAATTTCGCCATAGTAGGTTTAATTATCATAAGAGAAAGCGGGATCGGTCTGTAGCTTGTGTGCAATCGATCTTGGATGTTAATCTTTGCTGATAACTCCAAGGTTTCTGAAAAATTTAGTCGCGGATCTTTCGGGAAGATATTGACTGCTCTTTGGGTCGATTTTCACTTTCAGGGATTGAGATAAGTTTGATTGAAAAGAAGAAAGGGGATGGGAGGTTCGAAGACGGAAGGGGCGACCTCTTCCTCAATCCCTTTAATTACAAATCGTAGAGACCCATATGAGGTTTTGAGTGTTTCAAGAGATGCTTCTGATCAGGAGATTAAATCTGCTTACAGAAAACTTGCTCTCAAGTAAGTTCATCCATCCTCTTTCATTTTCTTACCTTCCTCTTAGTTCTAAGTTATGCTATCAACTATTTCTGAAGTTCTTAAAATTTGTAATTCAGATTGTACAATCTATTGATAATTATGTGGAATTCAGTTTGAATTTGTATCTGGCTATTGATAACATTAGATTATGCATGAAAATTTTGTTAATATCGATTCCCTTGTATATAGATATCATCCTGACAAAAACGCTAGTAATCCTGAAGCCTCAGAGCTATTCAAGGAGGTTGCCTATTCTTACAGCATTCTATCCGATCCAGAAAAAAGAAGGCAATATGATAATGCAGGATTTGAGGTCTTGATTCCATTTCTTCACAATTTATTCAGCAAAAACTGTTCGTTTACTTACAAAAGGATTAATACAAATACAAAGCTTATTGTGTGAATTGTATAGGCTATTGATGCTGAAGGAATGGACATGGAAATCGATCTATCAAACCTTGGAACTGTGAATACAATGTTTGCAGCTTTATTCAGGTAAGTTTTATCAAAACCCTATGGATTTTGATCAAATTCATTTTTCATTTCTTCTTTTTTTTTTTTTTTTTTTTTCCTTTTTCAAGTAAGCTTGGAGTCCCTATTAAGACAACGATTTCAGCCAATGTTCTTGAAGAAGCTTTAAATGGGACAGTTACAGTTAGACCTCTTCCAATAGGAACATCAGTTAGTGGAAAGGTGTGTATGTTTTTGGTGTTACAATTTTTTACTTTTTAGCAACTTTAGTAGCTTATTTAAGTCAAAATTCAGGTAGAAAAACAATGTGCTCATTTTTTTGGTGTTACAATAAGTGAGGAACAAGCTCAATCAGGGATAGTTGTTAGAGTTTCTTCAGCTGCACAAAGCAAATTTAAGGTACTTGGAACTTTTGAATTATTTTTTTTATGCAAATGTTATCATATTGTTTTAGTAAAATACTAGAATTTTAATCTTTATGTAAAATCTAATATTGCAGCTGCTTTATTTTGAGCAAGATAATGGTGGAGGCTATAGTCTGGCATTGCAGGTACATCACTTTATATTATCTTGGATTGTTTCATGTTTTTTAAATTTAACATTTCTTGATAATTAACAATCAACATTGTATCCAAATAATTACCCTAATAGCTTTTCTTTTTTCCATTATGACAAAACCCGAATTCATTCTCCAAACATGAACAATTGATTTCATGCCAAAATTCATACTACAAACATGAAGTTAGGGTTCAAAAACAGATTAGTGAATTTGGTATTTTGATCTTCAATTACTAAGAAGGTAGGAAGTTGTTTAGTGGTTAATTAATCACTACTTCATTGTCTTTGATCACAATTTCAATCACATTGACTTTGCAAGTGATTTCTCCTATATTTACCCCTACATGCCATTGGACCTAATTATCATAAAAACCCTTTCTTCATAATCAGTTCCACCTTTTTAACCATTGTTACCCTTTCAAATCATTACTAGATAACTAAATAATAACATTAGTTTTTATTATTCCAATTACAGCTTCTCAATGGCTTGTGTTAATTAATTATTAATAGAGTAAATTACATGAATGGTCCCTATGGTTTGGGGTAATTTGCATGTTTGGTCCCTAACTTATTTTTTTAACTTGGAAGGTCCCTGCAGTTTGTTTTTGTTGCGCGTTTGGTCCCTGTCTTACCTAAAAAGACTATTTTGCCCTTGATTTTTTAATTTATTTAAATAAACACACCCAACCCCACTTCCATCTCACCTTATCTTACCTTACCTTACCCACTTTATTTAAATAAATTAAAAAATCAAGTGCAAAATAGTCTTTTTAGGTAAGACAGGGACCAAGCGCGCAACAAAAACAAACAGTAGGGACCTTTTGAGTTAAAAAAATAAGTTAGGGACCAAACGTGCAAATTACCCCAAACCATAGGGACCATGCGTGTAATTTACTGATAGTAATACTGTGAAATACAAAAATTTACTGTGCGTTATAAGTAGGCTGCTAATTCTTTTCAGTAAAATGTATGTGACATGGCATTATGCACAACTGCACAAGTCAAGTATGCTGATAAACTAAAGTTGGCAAATTAGTCAAGTTGGGTTGACCTGCTAACTTTTTTTTTAAATTTTTTGTCCACTTGGCTTTTTTATATTAAATATGATTATAAAAAAATATATTCTGAATTAAAGCAATGTTATAAATGAATTTGTAAATTATAAAATGTATCTCTGCTAGTCTTTTGTTGTTTATAGTGGGGAAGAATAAAAGGTTAAAAGAGGATTCTAAAAAAGCAGTTTTAGAAAAGGTGAATTGAAGAGAAGAGTTTAAAGTTTAAACAAAATAGTTAATGAAGTAATAATTTATGGAATTGTTGGTTCAAAGCTATGATTTTCATCTCATGAGTCACGATGATGATGCAGGAAGACAGTGACAAGACTGGGAAGGTGACATCAGCAGGAATGTATTTCCTTCATTTTCAAGTTTACAGAATGGATTCCACTGTTAATGCCGTATGTCACCAACTCTTTCCTCACTTTTTTTTTTTATTTAAAAAAATTAATTATTTATTTGAGCTGCAGTTAGCAATGGCCAAGGATCCTGAAGCCGCTTTCTTTAAAAGATTGGAAGGTCTTCAACCATGCGAGGTCTCAGAACTAAAATCCGGAACTCACATATTTGCCGTTTATGGTCAGCAGCCTCTCTCTCTCTCTCTCTCTCTCTCTCTCTCTCTCTCTTTTTTTTTTTTAATAATAAAGAAAAAATATATATTTGGTAAATTGTTGAAATGGAATAAATCCTTTCTTATTTTGGTTTCAGGAGATAATTTTTTCAAAACCGCATCGTATACAATAGAGGCCATTTGTGCGACAACATACCAAGACACAACTGTTAAACTCAAGGACATTGAGCAGCAAATTTTAAGAAAAAGAACCGAGTTACGCCACTTTGAGACCGAGTACAGACAGGTACCTACCTATACTAATATTAATATTAATATATAAATACAATAATCTAATATCTTTGTAAATAATAAGTGTTTGGTTTTTTCAGGCTTTGCAACGATATCAAGAAGTGACCAACCGATACACCCAGGAAAAGCAAAATGTATATTCTTTTTTTTGAGAATTAGAATAAATTACAATTTTGGTCCCTGACTATATCTGATTTTTTCAATTTTGGTCGCAAAAGACTTCTCTCTTGTAAGGTTTTTGGTCCCCATGTTCATGAAAAAAATAGTGCATGTAAGTAATTAATTAATATGTTTACTTACAGGTGGATGAGCTTTTAAAACAAAGAGACAGTATCCAGTCATCATTTACAGTAGGCAGATCGGTGGTTTTAGGAGGTGGTAGCAGTCAATTTAGTAGCAATGGAACAGGAGGAAGTAATAGTAAAGTTAGTGGTGGTGAAGCTGAAACCAGCAGCAGTCCAATTGGTGAAGAAGATGGAAAGGCTTATAATAATAATAATAATAATAATAATAATAATAATAATAATAATAATAATAATAATAATAATAATAATAATAATAATAATAACAAGAAGAAATGGTTTAATCTCAACCTCAAAACCTCATCCTCCTCCGATAAGAAAACCACCGGTTGATTCTTTTTTCTTTGTTGCCTTTTCATACGTTTATTCATGTCCATAATGGGTTGTTGTTAATCATCAATATTTGTTATCAGATCGAAATTCTTTACTACAGATTTGGATTTTTTTAGTATTCTATTCATTCTCCTTTGTTTATGTTTAATGTCATAAAATGACACAATTAGGCTATTTATTTGGTGCTGCTATAATTCTTATATGCTAGAATTACTTGTATCCGTTGGACAGGTACAACTTTAGATGCCTATGGTACAACCCATTGAAATCTACCAAAAGTTACTTTATCTATTACAACTGTAGGGGTGAGTATTTGGAATGTAGAGACCTGTTGAGCCTGATCCAGTTTCGGTCCAAGTCAGGTTCTCAATACGGTCCAGTCCAGAGGTCCAAAACTCTAAATGTTCACCCTTAGAGTAAGCTTTAGTTAGTTAATTGTTTTTTTTATTTATTATTTTTTTTTATTTTTATTTTTTTATTTTTTTATTTTTTAGTTATTTGTGGAGATTGTTATTTATTTTAGGACATAATACATAAATACTATATATTTTCAGTTTCATCAACAAAAGTTACCAAGGTTTTGACGATTTTATATGACGATCACTTTGACATGTTAAATTATTAGTAACTAAGTATGAGACCCGTGTATTATACGAGTTTATTTAAAAAAATATATATAAAGATATAAACATTTCTTTAAATAAAATATTAAATATCAAGATGTAAACATCAAGTATTTTTAAAATAAAATTTTAAAATAAATGCAAACAAAATGATGAACAAATAAATAATTCAATTTATACTAATAAAACAAACTACGGAGAAATAATTATATTTTGGCCATATTTGTGGTTTAACCACTTTTTTTTAGTTTTATCAATGAAATACAACGAAGTTTGATTATTTTTCCTATGTAAACTATCTTGGTCTAAAATGACAATAAACTTTGAAAGAAAAATGTCAATTTTAAATTATATATATTGAATGAAACATATTAAAATTTGAAAATATAAGGAAACAAATTAATGATACATTAATTACTTTCTATAACCTAAAAATTAGAATAGTTAATTAACAAAATTGTAAATTACCACAAAATGACAAGTGAAAATTAATTTCTAAGAACTATCCACAAAATTACATGTGACAAAATGCATGAGAATTTGACAAGTGGTAAAAATTGTTTTTATTTATTAGAGTATATGATAAATTGTTAAAATTTATCGATGAATACACGGGACTAGATTTTAGTAAAATTATTGAACTTTGACAAAAAAAATTGTTGTAAAGTGGTCGGCATTATAAAATTTCAATGATTTTTGTTGATAAAGCTGAAATATAGTTGTAGAGCAGAAGTATAATGATCTTTGTTATATAAAATTTTAACTTGATTTTGTCGACCCCAACACTTTGTGAGTTTATTTTTACTTCTTGCCAATGCCAACCTCAACCGGATAAATCCCAATTCAGTCCCGAATTAGATATTAATATTCATCTTCTAAGTCCTAAACACAAGTTAAAAGATTAAAGTGTAATTTAGAAAACTTTTAAATTAAAAATAAAAGTGAAGTTAACTTAAAAGTGTCCAAAAGTGGGAAGAGGCGTAGTTGACTCAACCATTTGGTAGTTTTGACTTGATAAAGAAAAGAAACAGGTTTTGTGGATGTGAATCAATAAAATCCCAGAATTTAGTGGTAGCTGACTAATATTTATATTTAAATAACTGTAATTATTGTCAACTTTTCCCAGGTATCGCTCTAAATTATACAATCTATTTTCACTAAAATATTATGCTAGCAAAACATTTTCCTTTTCATCGTAATATTTATTTTATAATGACATTTTTAACATGAAAGTAGGGGTTGATCACTAAAATTCCAATAATGGGGCGTGTAATCATCAAATAACTATTCATACATATTCATCACAAAATAATTATTTATTTTATGAAAACAGTTTTTTCAAAAGTTATTTTAATTTGCACAACTACATTTCTAACACAAAATTATTACGCAATCATTTGCCAAAATCTTTAATTACGCAAAACAATTTTTGTAACCATACCGATAATATTTGTTAGGGGTGTTTGGGATTATTTTTTAAGCCAAAAAGTTTTTTTTATAAAAGTTTTTTTTCTTAAAAGTTTTTTTAAGAGGTAAAAATTAAAAGTTGTTTTTAAAATAATGTTTGAATGATATTTCTTCGCTTTTGAATGTCTTTTACCTTTTAAAATGACAAAAGCCACAAACGATACAATTTTATGACTTTTGAAAAATCTTTTTTTTTCTTCTTGGCAAATAGTTATTTTGAAAAGTTATTTTTTAATTCTCAAACATCTTTTGAATTTTTTAACTTTTTTGAAAAAGTTAAAATTCAAAAAATGTTATTTTAAAAACAATCCCAAACACCCTCTTAGTTTTAGGTTTTATAAATAGTTCGCAAGATTTCATATTCTCGCAAAATATCCAAGTTTTTCGTTATATAAGATGTTTTACAGAGAAATCATAAAACTTCTATTTCCATTACATAATGCACTCCAAAGTTTTTCCCTCTTCATACAAAGTCTTTCATAAGGGTAAATGACCGATCAAAGAAGACCTGATTGGGTCTAGAGATATTTGGTAAAAGATTATAATCGATGATACATGATGTAATACCTATAATACCCACTGTAAAAATAGGTTTAAATAACATATAAACGTTAGTTATATAGTAATTACAATTTAGTAGTATAACTAGTGACGAGTCTAGAATAGAAAATCAAGTGGTTCACCAACCGAATAAAACCAAATTATGAAAGATAAAGCATATTATTGTTTTTTTGTTTTTTTTTTTATTTATTAAAACCAAATTATAGTTGGAGTAAGCCGGTCTAAACCAGGCCTTAACAAGCTTATGATGTGTAATTTATATGATGTGTAATTATGAAAGATAAATAATCTATTTGTAATGGAAAACTACCAAGGCTTTCTTCGTGAAGTCTCATGTAAGACTTTGTAATGCCACCAATATGCCTTCTATTTTCTACAGTTATACCTTTTTTTTCATTTATTTTTTTTGTCCAATATAATAAGGTAGGTCCTTTAAAATATTTAAGTTAGGTTATAACGTTATAACTCGGATTTCGACGTTCTTTATATCTCCGGAATCCTTGTCACAATCACTACAATTTTCTTCATCGATATCAGGTTTATGTAACATTTTATTTTTGATGCTTATTTTTATTACATCTTTACAAACAAGTATATAATCACATAAAATCACATAATTTATATAATATTCAAGTAATTCATCTTTATTACTTCAAAATAGGTTATAATGGTTGACCTTGACTATTACGTCATCAAACTAATGCGTAGCCCAAAACACTAGCATTACAATATTTAATTGAAAAATTGTTATTTTATGAAAATAATATTTTACCAACATATTATGAATTACTGTTTCTAGGAAATAATAATAAAGAGTATAAATAAACTAGTAAATATCATATGGTATGAATTTTAAAGTTATGTACAACGTTTTGGGCACTTATTAGAGCAAACTATTTAGTTAGGAAGTAACTATCTAGTTATGGATTATGTGAAAGACACTCCACTCCCTTGACTTTGTACATCAAAGTCAGGTTAGAAGGAAGCAAGTAAGGTCGTGCTTGTTGTCTTTCATCTTACACTCCATAGATGTCATAAGAAGACCACTTCCTTTTGTTTACTATCCTTGAATTTAGTACACATTTGTATGTATATGAAGAGATCTTTGGATAGTTTATTTGGTGATTCTTTTGCTAAAAAATCCTCTAGAAAGGGCTGCCAATTTGTTGTTATGAAGCTATCATTCCCTCTCTTCTTTCTTGCAATTTGGTGCATGAGCTAAGTGCTTATATGTTGATTCTCTTTAAGGTTTATTGGTTATAAAATTTAAGGCATAAGAACAACATATATACAAGTGAAGACGAACATCTTGAAGTGGTTTATTCTTGCTTGGTGGATACTTGTAGAGAACTTCTTCTTTGGAGCTTCATTCATCACTTCATCAACTTCTATCTCCCATGAGAATCAGTGTCTTCAAAGGTTGTAGGACTTTTCTTTCTATGGTTGTTTTGATCTTCCTTAGATTTTGAAAATGATCATTGGTGTGTAAAATGGTTTTAGTTTATCCAAATATAAAATTGCTTCCATTGCTAAACATATCAAAATTTTCACTATAATTAGACTTTTTTTTAATAACACCCAACAACTGGTATAAAGCCATTTTTGCAAGCTTGGTTAAATTATTTGATGATATGTTATTATCTTTATTTTTGAAAAACATGCATGGATTTTTTTTGTAAAGAAAATCCATACACATTTTTCTTATGACAACTTTATAATTGTTATTTTTTAATGACAAAAGTTTACATGCATTTTTTGTCATCAAACATTATCTTAGAAAAACAGAGTGTTGTTGTATATAACTTTGAGTGTGTATATATATATATATATATATATATATATATATATATATATATATATATATATATATATATATATATATATATATATATATAAACATCTCTTTTATATAAAAGTAATTTTTATATAAATAAAATTTAACTGGTTTATTAAGATATAAATATAACTTATAAATAATCATACTTTATTATATATTTCATAAGTTGTTATTTCTCCAATAAAATATTATTTTCAAAAATAATAAATTTCCAAGTAGTAAAATATTATTTCCATGAAATAATATTTTTTTTTAATTAAATACAAGTGTTGATATATTTATTAATAATCAAATTATACTAATAAATAATCAATTGATGGTAACTTGGTATAAGGCATGACCATATATGATCATATATTATTAACAATATCATTCTATAATGACTCTTGGACATACAAGATATTTCATAGAATCACATATAAATCTTATTTATAGGTTCATAATAACAACTATGAAAATAAATATAAGTTACACTTAAAAGCGTAGTAAGTGTAGCTTAACTTACAAAAATTTCTAGCAAAAGTTCGGAAAGTCACGAGCAGAATTTTGAATTCGAATACTTCTTTTTGTCGATCTCTATGATTCTTCAGTGCCTCACTAAAGTATCTGGAAACTCGGGAGGATCGGGCTCGAAGTAGGAGGATATCTCCAGTGAGAATGGAATACAAGTTGTGAAGAAAATGAGCAAATGCATGTTCTATTTATAGGCTGCCATACAGGGTGCGTTGAGCCGTGGTCCATAGGCATGCCGTTCCGTGACTCAGTGTTCGTCTCATCTTATAACATGTGTCGTTGGCTCATTTTTCAACGTCATAGAGTTGGTTATAAGAGCAGCGTCCTTCGCTTGCCACGTGGCACACTCTCGTTGGGTCACGTCACCTCTAATGGGTATTATTTGACAAATTTCGAAAAATCATAACTCTCGCATACGAGCTTTGTTTTTGACGTTCTTTATATCCTCGGTTTCATATCAACAGGTACTATAACTTTCCTTTAGATTTTTTTTCAGTTAATTAATATTCTATATTTTATTTTAGGTTCTATGAAGATTACATTGTAAAAGACTTTGTGAAATTCATAACTCCATCATACGAACTCCATTCTCAACATTCTTTATATCGACATATTCGTGTTTACGAGGATATCAACGTTCGTTTAGATTGTTTAGGCTAAAAAGCAACCACTATCAATTTAACATTTTATGACACATATTACTATGTCACTTTGAATGCGAAACTTCGAAAAATAATAACTTCTTCATACGAAGTTAGATTTTGACGTTCTTTATAGTCATAGGCTCGTGACCAAGACTATTACAACTTTTCTACAGACTACTTTTCGTAAATAATCTTTTATTTTTAAACATTTATTTAACATAATTCGTTAAATTTGTAATAAGTTTTTATACAACTATTATAAGCCCAAAATATTTGTCCATAAAACATATACACATTACATAAATATCATTTATATAACCCATATTGCATACGGAGGATTCTTATTTATTTACGACGATCCTATTTGAATATAACATCCCAAAATTCTGAGTAAAATTTTCATTTTTATAACATTAATACAAATAACGTGTCAATCCCAAAATCATTTAATGTTAAAAATAGTATTTAAACATCTGAGTAAAAATCACGAATAATCTAATGCAAAATAATCTATGGGGGATACTATGTAGTCACACCGGGCCCTTCCCTTTCGAACTGGAAGTACCTAAAACCATAACATGAAACTGTAAGCACAAAACTTAGTGAGTTCCTTAAAATACCACATACCATACATATCATTGGGCCTAGCCTGCATATTGTGTCTGACCGATAATAATAGGCCTAGCCCATCCTAATCAATGGGCCCAACCCAACATACAAATAGGCCTAACCCAACATAAAATGCTCTCAACCCACTTATACAATTGGGCCCATCTCCTTCATGCATACAAATATGCTTATCCCAACATACAATGCAAGAGTCACAAAGACCACATAACATATCCTAGTGGACTGACATTGGTGACTTTGACCCACGGGTATAGTAAGGAGACTCACCTCGATTTGAAGACAATCCTATCTCTCCCTTGAGCTGCTAAAATGAGAAACCTCAACACTAATCATAAATAAATAAACCCCAATCATCAAATAAATCATAATACATAACCAAAGATCCTTTTCCATAATTATAGCTCCTTGGGCAAAAGTCCATTTTACCCCTCAAGCCTTGACCCAACCAAACATGGTCTAAACCCTAAATTGCCCAAAAGTGACTTAATTCCTCCTCCCAGAGTACGCCTTGCGTACAACCTCCTTACACCGGCATACCATGCATCAATAGAAAAACAAGACCAAGGCTCCGTACGTGTCGTGTACAGAAAGGAACGCCCAACGTACCGACCGGTCAACCAAATTCCATTTTTAGGTCTTATTCCTTTAAGACCAAATGTCCAAATCCTCAAGTTCAAGCCTAATGGACGTATAGAGTCATAAAGTTCCTGACTTTATGACCTAGCATGACTTAATCGAACCCAACACCAAACTTAAGCTTCCTAACATAACAAAATGACCAAGAACTCACTTAAAAGTGCTTAAACCCTTAAGACTTACATACAAGGCTTAGATCTAATTCTAATGGGTGTATTAATCAATAAAGTCATCAACTTGATGCCTTTGCATGGCTCCAAGAAACCCA
The DNA here is from genome assembly GCF_002870075.4 of Lactuca sativa. Classification (NCBI taxonomy): domain Eukaryota; kingdom Viridiplantae; phylum Streptophyta; class Magnoliopsida; order Asterales; family Asteraceae; genus Lactuca; species Lactuca sativa. The sequence goes on from NC_056626.2 coordinate 25,784,899, forward strand.
AAACTCAAATCTATCCCACTAGCTTCACCAAGTGGTCAAAAACCCATGCATGGTTGGTCCACAACCATCAAGATGCAAAATTTATGAACAATGGACCTCAAAAACCTCAAAATGAACACCCAAAACCTCTGAAGTAGCATTTACTCTCTAGAATCAACTTATGGGACCAAAAATCACAAAAACCCACTCACAAGCAAGATCTAACAAATGAACCATCAAGTTTGATACTTTTTTACCTTCAAAAGATGCATCGAGGAAAACCAAGCTAGGATGTACAAGCTCTAAGCAATCAAATTCTTCTCTAATGAGTTCTCCCTTCTCCTAAGTGCACCAAAACACCCAAAAAGGTCAAGAAAGCTCTCAAAAGGGCTAGGGTTTAGAAATCACAGGTTGAGGGGGATGGAGGTTGAATAAGGGGAGGGTTTCCATGAGTTAAGATGTTTAAATAAGGAATAAACCCTAATTTTTAGTGTTGGACCATGGCGACCGTACGCCCAACATACTCCTATTACGCCCAATATACCGGGTTAAACACCCCTGATCACTTAAGCCCAGTACGCCCATCGTACTAGACTAACCTATATTCCTTATAACTTTCGAAGTCCATAACTTCTTCTGTGATATCTTCATTTTCACGGTCAGAAAAGACCGACTTCGTTTATACTTTTTAAAATAAAATCAAAGTAATCCTTTGATTAAAAGTGTTGCGGAATTTGTTCCCAAAACAAAATATGATAAGAATTTATCAAAGCATTTCTTAAAGAAATATATTTTCCATTTCATAACAAAACCTCGGGATGTCATGTCCTGATACAAACCAAAAACATAAACAATACCATATAGGCCTTACAACGTTTATTCATATCTACTGGCCTAAATCCAAAATCCCTCGTCAACGTCCAACTATGCTCTTGTTCCACTACCTGTAATACAAAAAAACTGAGTGGGTCAGGCTTGGGAGCCTGATGAGCATATAGGGTTTTCAACCCACAATAAGTAATTTTATTATGTTTAAACATCAAACAACTAACCAAATTTTCTCATCCCCATTATTTTCTTTAGTCTTAAAGATCTTAATAATCATCTGTCCTACATTCGTTATTCCTAAGGATTCTCCTAAGGTGATTATACGTTCCTGTATTCCTCACTTTACGTCCCTAAAGTATCTATTTATAAGGGACCTAGTCTAAGGATTTTTCAATGGGGGCGACAACACTGCTTCGGGGTTTCCTTAGCAATTTATGTTAAATAGGCACGAAGTACATCGTCACCGGGGTTTTTACAACAGATACTAATTCCATAGCTACCAATATTCATCTATGCAATACTAAATCCATACTCTTAACGTACATCTATAAGGCACTAAATCCATAGCTTCCAATGTACATCTATAAGGCACTAAATCAACAGCTTCCAGTATAATCCTTTAGGTGAAACTGCCAGGATATTTAGATTACAACTAGTGAACACTTAAATCAAAATACTTGGTGAACACTCCGTTTGAAAATACTTAATGAACACCTAGTTCAAACAATGTGATAATAATGTATATCTAAATCCTGCAAGGCCACTATTATTATTAACACACACACATACACACACACACACACACACACATATATATATATATATATATATATATCATATTTCTAAAACAATCTATCCCATCCCGTCGATCCCCACATACTGACCCTATATAATGATCTTACGAGATCTAGCCTAAGGAATCGATATGAACAACCAAATTGACGAAGCTGCTTCAGAAATCCCCTGACAGCCAACGAGGATCAATAAAGACATCAAATGAGGGGAATGAAATAAGTTTCACCATGAACCTTCGTTCGTAAAATAAAGAACCACAAGTCAATTAAGTCAGGGGTAGTTATCTAGATAACAATGCCTAGCCGTGGTCCGAATATCGTGAGGTATTTTACCCCCAAACTCACCTTATCCAACATCGAACTTTGCCTAGCAGTGGTCTGAATATCATGAGGTATTTTACCCCCAGACTCACCCTATCCGACAATATAACACCAGACATACCTAGTAGTGGTCTATTACTGATACACTTTATTAGGCAGTCTACGAAGTTCCCTCAACTACTTCGTGAAAGGAAACGCTGACATATGAAGCTCGTCCGATCACTTCATAACAAAAACGATGACTCTAAAGCTCTTTCAAAATAAAAAATATGGGAAAATACTAATAGCGTACTCCCGTATGCTGCCGTAACCGACACATAATAGTGTCAAAAAGACTTTGTAGATGATAGTACTTCTGGCACATTATAGTACTCTGGTATGCGTAGGACTAATACCCGGGCACATAATAATACCCCAACACAAGCAGCACCTAAGACACAGGGCTGTGGAAAGGATTTCGTACATAAAATGTACTTCTGTACGTAGGACGTACTCCATCGATCATCGATCTCACCATACACGTATTCTTAATAAGAGGCTACCCAATATCCAAACTTAATTGAACTAAACATCCCTTTTTAAGTCTTAACCCATCACTAGGAAAACCTACAATGCTTATAATCAATTTTCGATACTATCTCCGTTTAGGCAACGCTAACTAGTGTATACTTAACATAGAGTTTTAAGTAATAATATCATATATACACAGAGTTTTAAGTAACAAATATTTCACATACATATATATTTAATACTTTAATCAATACTTATATTAATGTCATGTCCATGAAAAGGACTACACACATGATACCTTATCGGATGAACACATAGTTCAAAAATACATAATCCGTACTCCCAGATCTGAAATTTACCTCCTTACCTAATCTATATTCCCGGATCCGGTATGTCTGATCTATCTTAATAAACAAACACTATATATATATATATATATATATATATATATATATATATATATATTTATATATATATACACATATAGCACATATTTTATAAAATACTTCATATCTATGTGTAAGATGAAAGGGACTATACACTCACCTGATAAGATGACGATTGGACAACACTTTGTCTCTTAAAATAATATTCTTCGATGAAACCAAGATGTTTTCTCAAAAACCGGGCTTCTCGTGGGCAGAGTTTCGGCTCAAAAACTCCTTTTCTCGGGATCTTCGGGGCTTCGGGACTTGCTTCGGGTATCGGGATGATACCGGGACTTTAGGGGTGCTTCAAGATGGCTAGAAAGGGTATAGAGAGCGAGGGAGTGATGAATTAGCAACCATATTCGACTGACCTTGGGTTTCTATTTATAGGGCCAAGTTTCTAGATTCACGTCGTGAACCTCAAATGTTCACGTCGTGAAAAGGTCATGGCATTCGTCATCAGTCTACTTGCTCTGGAAGGTGTCAATCACCTTTTCACGTCGTGAACACCCTGTTCACGACGTGAACTCTGATAGTGGTGGAAGTTCGTGCCCCGAACTTCAAAAATTCATATCTCTCGCATAAGAGCTCCGTTTTTGACGTTCTTTATATACACACGTAGGTGAGATTATGCTCTACAACTCTCGTTTAGACTCCGTCGACTAATTTTGAACTAATTTTTATTATATTATTTTTAGTAGGCTGGGACAGGAAAACTCCGTTAGAAATTCATAACCCCTTCATCTAACGTCCGTTTTCGTTTGTCTTTTTACCGTTGGACTACTATCGACGAGATCTTCTATTCTCGTTTAGTTTGTTTTGGCTAGAGATCACTCGATCTCATGTTTGAACTTTGGGCTGCATACCGCTAAGTCGAAACTTTGAAAAATCATAACTTCGTCATACGAAGTCAGATTTAGATGTTCTTTTATACACGCTCTTGGTTTAACGTATTCTACGACTTTTGTTTAGATCACTAAGGCCAAACATTGCTCTATCGTAAATTCATTATTTACGTCGCGCAGTGTCGTGCCGATTCTGTCGTGAAACTTCGACATGTCGTAACTTCTTCGTTATAGCTCAGATTTCAGTATTCTTTATATATCCGGAATCCTTGTCACGACCACTACTACTTCATTCTTAGATATCAAGTTTATCTAATATTTATTTTTGACGCTTATTTTTATCCTTAATGATAATAATTAAGTTTAAAGCACATAATTCATTTATTACTTCAAAACGAGTTCCAATGGTTGATCTAGACTATTATATTATCATTAATGCTTATCCCTGAAACACGGGCGTTACATTTTCGCCTGACTCCGTTTTCGGCGTTCTTTATATGCTTGGAAAGGTAATGCGAAGAGCTACACTCCTATTAACTCTCCTTTGCCTTAAAACATTCTGAACATAAATCCTAAATTCATGAAAGGTCTGAACCTCTAGTTTTACCATTATAACCTTGGGCTCTAAAGAACAAAATGAACTCTTGGACCACATAATCTACATTAGCCACATCCAAATGGGTCTAATCCTATCTTTCCTCAAATCCCGAAGCCTTAAGATAATTGATCTTCGGGTCATGGCCTCAAATTAAGAAATGACTCGAAACAGTGTGTTACAACTCTCCCCCACTTAAATTAGATTTTGTCCTTCGACATCATCCCTCACTACTTCCTTTGTCACACTGGCCGATCTAGACAGAGTTTTCTTGAAGTCCTAATAGGGCTGCGATTTTGCCTCATACTGACGACTTCTCTTCTAGTAATGCAGTTAAGACCCAAGCCTTGATAGAATTCATAAACTTCGACGAAGAGCGAGCCTTGCCCATGGGTTTCACCCATACAATTATAACCAAACGAGTCTCGCCCAAGGATCTCACTCAATCTATCATACCCAAACGAGCCTTGTCCACAAGTCTCACTCATTCCATATAATCGAATAGGCCTCGCTCATGGGTCTCACCCATCCTAACATAACCAAACGGGCCTCGCCCACGGGTCTCACCCATCTGAGGGCCATATAAGCCCAATACACAGTCATAGCTCTAACAATCCGCATTCATAACAAGGAGTGGTTAACCAACAATAACGGTCCGCCTTGAACCATGTGTGTGGGAAATTCCTTTTACAACCAACAATCACTCTTGTAATGGTCCAACCCATACTAGTGAATGCTACGACTATCAGTACTATTACAACACCTCTATAATAATCTATTATCCTTGTGAATGCTAGAGATGCACAAAACGCAAATCCGATCCGATCCGGTTTCGCTTACGTCATCAAAAATCCGATCCAGTTCCAACCAAAATCCGAATCCGATTTGAAACCGGTTTAAACCGATTTTAGTGGGTTTTAAGTGGATTTTGGGGCGCATTTGGATCCGGTTTACGATCCAATATCAAATCTGATTTGGAATATAGGATTACGATCTGATTGAATATCCAGTTTTAAATCCGATCCAGTCCAGAATCCGATTTTGAATAGTGAAACCGATTTTTGTGTGCATCTCTAGCTACAACTACTCACAGTCTTACAACACTTCAATAACAGACATCCAAATCCCATACTAAACCATGATTAATTATAAGTCAGAGCCTCGTCCGATTATTCCCAAATCAGGAATCGGGTCATGATTTGAACCCCAAAGCCTTTATCAAAAAAGAACAAGAAGAAAGATTCTAGCACAACCCTCAACCTAAGGCTAATCATAAAAATATGCAACCTTGTGTAACCTTAGTCAATACTACGAATAAAACAAGCTCTCTACTTGCCCGGGGTATGGAACTCCCCCTTGTTTTGCATCTGGAATCATTTCCATTATTCCAAACGGTTCTCCTACACTTGGATTCAACAACTCTCTGCCAACCTTGATAATGTCAATGGGTATTAAACCCTTCACCGGAACGGACATATCACCAATCTGATAATTCACTTACCTAAAGATCAATGCACTCCAAAAATTTCCCACATATACATATTTAAGTTTTCTTTGACAATCCTAGCATATGAACAAACCCATGCGACCCATTTCCTCACCCATACTCTGGAGTGATAGGTCACTACCGCTCTTACCCTACTGGCAATAGTAATTGGGTCAAAAACCTATCAACAATTAGCTGACATCCATCCTGAGAGACACAAGAACTTCTGAACTCTGACTTCGTTGTTCCAGAAGGGGACACCTAACTTCCATGAGATCCCTTCTTGAAAACTTTTGATGCAAGGACCCCATTCACAATCCTAAAGACATGAACTTGGTAGCGACACCCTTGAACTCGCGTTCTGACCCATCCTTTACACCTCACACTTGCACCTTCTCTGACCCATTGTGCTTATATACATGTCAATCCCACTGCTGATCCTCCGAGCAGGGCCTTTAGTTTTCTCCCACCAAGGGCCCCCAACAAGATGACTGCTAACGTAATTCCAGCTCAACAAGATGTGTTCCACTCCTAACTCTTGGTATGCAAAATGGCATATGAAAAACTTTGATAATAATAACTAGGCAACAAAAGAGAACTAAACAAAAAAATGTCCTACACATACATGACGTGATCCACTAACACACACACACACACATATATATATATATATATATATATATATATATATATATATATAAATAATAAGGCATGAAGGAAACAAATATGAAACATATCCGCGACAAAATTTGGTGGAACTCTGGTCTCCCCTGCCTATAAATGCAACGCTCGACTCCTCATTGCTGGTGCCTCTATTCTGCCCTTATGATTGTGGGTAATGCTCAAAGTAACTGGAGCAAGTGCACTGACTAATCCACCCATAAACCTCGGACAATTGGCATTCTTATGACCAACTTGATTGTAGTGAAAACACATCGGAGTCGAGCCTCGAGGACAATACCTACTGAAATGACGAGTTTGACCACAGCTAAAACAACCCTTACCCTTCTCACGAAAGCTCCCCTCATTGGTCCTCCCACACTTGGCACAACGGCCTTGGCCCCGATGGGCTCCCAATCACAAATCCTGAATCGCGTGCCTCTTTTCCTAGACCACTACAGTTTGAACTTGCTCTGGATTCCTCTTTCCGAGGTGTTCCAAATCAATCTCCTACTCTCAAGCTCTATCTATCATGTTCTCCAAAGTTCGACAAGCTGAAAAACTAACGAACTCTCTAATGTCATCTCACAACATATCATGGTACCGAGTCTTCATCATCTCCTCGTCCGCAACATACTATGGAACCAAAAGAGCCCTCTCCCTATACTTGGCGGTGATCTCCACCACAGTCTCAGTCATCTGGAGAAGGTCCTGAAAATCCCTACCAACTACTGCACCTCGATAACTGGTGCAAAATCTGGCCTAAACCGAGTCACAAACTCATCCCAAGTGAAGAGTTGAAAAACTCTTTGATCGTTTAGATCTTAAACAGGTTAATCACAATAATGCAAACAGAAATATCAAACAAGAGAATGAATCAAAATATGCTGAATGATTCAATAGATTCATGCCTTAGCAGAGCTCGATAAAGAACTTCCGCTATAGAGGCTGTTTAGGGTTACAATTGATAAAAGTACTCGCCGTGAATAATCGACTCCCAAATCTTACGTTCAAAGATGCATGCAAGCATCTATAAATACTAAACCTTAATAAATAAATCACGGATGGACAGGCCCAATCCAGATACAAAATTGGACTATGAACCGAGCCCAAGACGCAACACATACTGGACCCTACAATCTCCCCCTTTGCGTCAATTGGAGCGAGACTCTACTTAGGCTTGCTGGATCCAGCTGCAGGAACTTTCTTCATGGTATCGAACAGACGAGGAATGATGGCAAGAATGGTTTGTCTGAAACGAATGTACCACTGGATCATATCATCGAAATACTTTTTGTCATCTTCAGAATTCTGCTGGCACCGATTGATGATCCCCAGAACATGTTCCAAACACGAAGTGGTATATAGATGCTTGTCAGCCAAGGCGAACATGCATTTTTGGCCTTCATTTCTGGTGAACATGACTGAGTTTCGCTTTGGATCGATCCTCCCCATCTACATTTTATTCAAATCACTTGCAGAACCAACTGGGGAGATGATGGGCTTCTTCTTGAAGACACTTGCAATCTCCTGATCCATCTTGGCAACCTCCATGATGTAGCAAACCAACATCCTCTTGAAGTGATCTATGATCGGCCCATATTCAGCTTCATTGGTGAGGAGGATGTTATGCAGGATGATCCAATCATGTGGATTCAGGTTAGGAAGATCAGCGAGTGAAATGGCATCTTCGGTTTTAGCTGCCCCCCTCAAAACTTTGAACCTGACATTAGTGAAGTTACCCTCCCGAAAGGGTTTGAGGACCCGAACGTTGATGATCTTCTGCGCACTCCACGTCTGATACTGAGGCTGAGCAGACCTCATATAGAATTCAACAAGCTCCCTATCGACCTTCGGGTGAGGATGAGGGACATCAGCAATGTGGGAAAATGCATGAAATATGAAGGCCTTTCGGGTCAAGGGCATGTCGAACTAAGAGTCGACAGAATTAACCCTGTCCAAGGAAATCACCGGTTCAAGCCAAAGGATGCTGGGGGTATCGATAGCTTCTTTGATAAGCTTCTCGAGAGTCCATGGAGGGAATAGGGTTTTTCGACTTTCAAGGAGATCATGAGCCTCCTTCATCTTCCTTTCGTTTGCTTCTGCCTCTCTAGCAATCCGAGCACTCATGTCTGAATCCTTATCCTTGGCCTGTTTCTTCAAGAGATCAACAATGGTCTCTTTGTCATCATCACCATCACTGTCACCAAGAACCTTTTTCCCTTTATCTTGAGCACCCGAACCTGAAGCCTGACCAGTTGTTGGAGGTTCGGTTGCTTTAGTTGACGCTGATGTAGAAGTAGGAGGTGGTTGAGATTGATTATCGACCTTTGAAACTCCTTCTCCCCCTTGTTTTGGATGGGCCACGAACTCAGGAAGCCCCTCAATTTTGCTGAGCAGGGCTAGGGCAGGAGCAAGCTTCTCAGCTAGAGTTCGCCTTACTGAGTAGTTGACGATTAGGTCGTGTGCTTCAATAATGTTGGAGAGGGCTCCGTGGACATCCGAAACACAACTGGAAATGACCGCTCGCTCAGATCGAAGAGAAGCAACCTCCTTTTCTAATTCGGAAAGCTGAAGACTCTTGACCTTTAGAGCAGTGGTTTTGCGTGCAAGCGCATCCACCACAGAGTTCTCCGAAGCAAGGTCTTCTTGGAGCCTGGTCAATCGCTCCTCAACAGCTGCCTGGAAAGATTTATTGGCAGCTTCAAGAGTCTGATGAAGACCGGAAAAGAATTGCTGTTCTGATGCGAATGAAGTAGCCAGCTTCTCAACAATGGAATCGACCTCCGCTGCATTGGATTCAGCGGCCCCCTGTAAAGACTGTAAAAGAATGTTAGCATCGTGAAATAGTTTTTCAACTTTTTTGGTCGCAGCAGCACAGGCCTTTGTAGATGCCTCTATAGCAGCAGTGACAAAGTTGATGGAGGCTTCATGTGCCTTGGTGAAAGAATCAACTATCCCTAAATGGCAGCCTCTAAGATATTGGACCGAGAGGAGGAGGAGGAAGCGATGAGACTATCAATTTTCTCATGAAGTTCCTTGATGTGCTTTTTGGTGACAGGAGCATCATCGTCATCATCGCTTTGAACCTGGTAGGGACTGTAGTAGACAGAATCAAAGGTCATGTCTTCCCCACCAAGAAAAGTCTCGGTATCTGCTGAGTGATTTGGAGATGAAGTCGAAGGTGGAGGTTCGGTTGTGGTAGTAGGTTCGGGTGTAGAAGTATGTTCGGTTGCAGGTGTAGGTTTGGGTGCTGAAGTACGAGCCCCCGTATCAGATACGTTGGTTCGAACTCCAGTGGTTGTTGTTGTTGTTGCGTCTGAGAAAATGGGAGGTGGTACATGAATAGAAGTGGGTGGAATATGAGTAGTGGAGGTTATGGGGGGAATGGAAATAGAGATAGTGATTGGGGGAGGAGAGATAGGTTTGGTTGAAACTGGTACCTCATGAGAAGGCGAACGGGGAGGAGAGTCACCATGAAACGACTCCTCTGAGTCTGAACTCTCATCCTATGATTCAATGGAGGAAGAGGCAAGAATGAGTTTTTGCCTGGGCTGGGTTTTCCTCTTCTTTGGTGGAGGTGATTGGGTTGCCTTCGATGGTTTTCTCTTCTTAGGAGAAGGTCCTTTCGCCCCTTTGACCGCCTTCTTATGTTTCCCTTTTTCTGGTTTCTTGCCCCTGGGAGCAGGTTTATCGGCGTCATGGATAGACTGAATCATCTCTGGAGTGAGCTATCTGGGACCCGAAGGAAGAAACTCCTTGTAGGTCTTGATGATGCGACTCTCCCCTGATACACACGCATACATTGACTCAGGAATTGAGCCAACAAACTGAAACTTGGAAGGATCAGTAACAATTATCTTTGTGGTGTGGAAAACGCCAATAGAGGAGAGTGGAGATGTAGCCACAATGGGGACATGATACTTGTCCATTGCCCATTTGGTGACGAGCATCCAGAACCTGGCATAGGAAATTTCAGAATGGCGTGAAGTGGAGGCAAGGCTTTGGATTAACTGCTGCCATAAAACTGAGCCATAGTCGAGGTTGACACTAGTGTAGAATCCATAAAGAATCGTCATGAACAGACGACTAGCCCCATCAGAACCTGCACTCCTCTCTGATATACCCTTGAACAGTATTGTGAAGAAGCCATTCGACCAAGGAGGAAGACACGATTTCTTGAACATCATGACGGTGGTAAGGATTTCAGTGTAACCCATGTTGTAAAACATGGAAAATAACTGTCCCATAGAAATCGACTCAGAGTTAACCCTCGACTCATCAGGTTCAAACCCTAGAAGCGAGCAGAATCGCTGTTTTGAGATGGAGGTTTTGGTATCAAGAATGTCGAAGAAAATGCGATCAACAGACTTGTCGTAGTGGGCAGTAGAGAAAATCTGGGATAAACACTCCATAGGTACGATTTCGACCTTGATTAGTGCGAGAACCAGTGGGGAGTGTTTAAGACACTCCACTATAGGGTACATGAAGGCATCGTACGAATATGGGGTGAGATCAATGACCAAGCTTTGCTGGGGTCGGATTGGGAGAATGTGGGAGGTTTCATTAACAGAGGAGGAATCCGCCATTGTTGAGTGCTTTGAAGAAGGAGATGAACAGTGGTAGAAAAATGTCTTTGCATGCTCTTAGAAATTTGGGTGCAGTAAAGAGGTAAAAGTACTTAGGGTTTACCCTTTATACCGTGTGTAGAGGTGAGAGAAAAATCCGCCCCTAAATCTTCTTGAAAAACGAATCGGTTCCTGAGTTGATTGACGCGTGACAGTTAGCAGCTCCTATGATTACGCATGAGAGAGAAAAACGTTTCCATTTTGCACGTCTTCCCATCAAATGCCTTTTTGAATTCTTGAAACCTTTAGTCTCCCGGCTAAGTCATTATCTTATCTTTAAAATGAGCTGTCTTCACTAAATAAAGGCAAACACATAGATAAACCACAACATCCCGTTGAGAATATAGCATTAAAGACCAGAGCTATAAAAACAGCTTGTAGTGAACCAAACCAGACTTTTGGAAAATCAAAAAGATTTTCGTGCATAGAGTGTCAAACATAAAGAAATAAAGCAACATATATGTGGGAAATTGTGATGTCAATATAGACATGAAAAGTGGATCCCGGGCACGAATCTCTTCCTTCAAAGTCAAGAGAAACTTTAAAGTGTTTGTGTGGTTTCCCGTTGAATTACGATCAAACACTTGTTAAGAAGTGTTGAAAGACATCTTTTCATGAGGCTTATAAGGGTGACTTTCGCTTCAGTTCAGAATTCCTGATCGTGACATAAGATAGAAACCAAATGAAGTACTTGTGAGACCGATGTGGTCTGTTGAACAAGTAGGTTTGGACAATATTTTAGTAAGTTGTTGGAAATGCTTGGTGTGAAATCTCAAGAAAATTTAAAACTGGATTCTATGGGAATAAATGTTATGGTATGTAACAATTTCATAAGAATTACACAAAAGGAAAATAGAGATTTCACGGTACAACCACTTGGGTGGATTCGTTAATTCATAAGTGAAAGCTAGAGAAAATTTAATTGTTCACCGTCAATGCATAGTAGGTATTGAATTGTGGGTTTCACTTAGCACGTAGTGACATGAAGCTAAGATCACAAACACAGAGATTGTGTAACCATAAACCTCAGTGGTAATTTCTGAGAGTCTCAAGGGTTATATGTATGAAGCGAATATGATGGAGAAAAATGTTTGAGGTGGTGTAAGGAAACCAAAGTACCTCTGCTATAAAAATAGTGACTAAGCAGAAAACTCTTAACTCGTATGAGAAAAAAGTAAGGTAGCTCATGATTAGAATAAATGTTGCAGCCTAATTGGGAAGACAAGGTTTGTATATACCAAGTCAATAAGGCTTTATTCAAAATCAGTTGAGGCTTTGGACAACATGCAACAGCATGCTTCTAGGGACACTTAGCTAGTAAAAAATTGTGAGAATGATACCTGCCCCATCGATATTCCATAAACTGTTAACATAAACAGAAGTAGAGACAAAAAGAAAGAATTTTTTTTTTTTTGAAAATTTTGGTATTTTTGTAAAGAGAAAAACAAAACAAACCAAACTGAAAAGAAAAATTATTGAACCGAACCCAAAATGGACCGAACGCTAGGTTCATTTTGGTTCCTTAATATATATATATATATATATATATATATATATATATATATATATATATATATATATATATATATATATATATATATATATTGGATTTTTGGAAAACAATTGTACAAAAGTATATAACCAAAGATATCACCTTTTTGAGGTAAGCGAAAATAAGTGCAGTGGGACCGAACCCGAAATAGACCGAGCGTTCGGTTCATTTCGGTTCCTATGTGAACCGAGCCCGAAATCGACCGAGCGTTCGGTTCATTTCGCTTCCAACTTTTAGTTCTGAGAAGGTGTTTTTGGTACAGACTCCGATTCCATCATACCTAGGCCTTGTAGGATTTTATTGAAACTTGCTTTAGGAAGGGCTTTGGTGAAGATGTCAGCCAGTTGATCAATGGTTCGAAAAAAGTGAATCTCTACGTTTCTATCTTCCACATGATCCTTAATAAAGTGATACCTCAGTGCTATATGCTTCGTCTTGGAATGTTGCACTGGGTTATGACAGATCCTAATTGCACTTTCTGAGTTGCAATATAGTGGGATCTTTTTCATATTGAGTCCATAATCCCGTAGTTGGCTTTGGATCCAAATCACTTGAGATGTGCAGGAGGCGGCTGCAATGTACTCTGCTTCGGCTGTAGACAGAGAAACACATGTTTGTTTCTTAGATTGCCAGCTCACCAACTTCCCGTCGAGGAATTGACAGCCTCCTGTAGTGCTTTTACGGTCTAGACCACATCCTCCTAGGTCTGCATCTGAGTAGGCAGAAGAATCATGAATTTTCGCTGGAACTCGTCAAGTTATAAGGGTGCACTCGACGAGTTTTCGGCTCTGATCGTGCAAATTATTCTTTCTGCTTCAAGTCTGTTTTGAGGTCAAAGAGGGTATTAAGGTAATGCACCTCCTTATATTCTTCAGTGACGAAACTCCTTTTTAACCATTATAATCACCGGACTCAAAGTATCACTCAAATCTTCAATTCTTCTCGTTAACGATTCGACCCCTCACTTTAATTCCTTCACGCTTTAAGAAACCGCTCTAATCTCACCCTAGCTTCTGCAAAGATCAAAGACACAAAACCACGTAATACAAAAGGAAAATAAACATCAAACTAAAAATCCTAAATTATCCCTAAATACTAGAAGTTTAGAAAGAAAAAGAAAAGCAAACTCTAATGACGGGTTGCCTCCCGCAAGCGCTTCTTTTTGTGTGAGTCTTTAGCTGGACTCCCAACTTAATAAACTTCCAATAAACTCAATGCCAATCCATCCATTGCATTAAATATTTTCTTTGGACCAATTTGTAAAATTTGGTTCTTTTCTTCTAAAATTGGCCAAACAAGCTTGAATACATAAAACCCAAGAATCTTGACAACGGTTAGAACCGGTTGGATACTAATAAAAAACGGATCGTGCCTTAGAACTTTCTCCAAAGTTGGAGTCGTCACCCCACGCATCGAAACACAAACTGAAAATACATAGGGCCATGTCGTGGTAATGGTCAAACCACAACTTGGTTCCTGCAATTCAGCTTGTTCTTGTTCTTCGTCTGACCTCTCTGCTAGCAATCTTTCCAGCTCCTCCAAGTCTCTTTCTGGATTAAATTCTTCATCTTGTAACTCAGATGTCCCTTCTGTGTTGGGCAAGATGTTATCTAACCATCTTCCAAATTTCTTCAAATCTTTATCTGAGTCATACTCCTCATCTTCTTGCTCAATTTCCTATACTACATCCTCAAGAAAAGCATCAAAAACATCGAGATTTGGAAAATACATAATAAATAAAAATTAAAATTAAAATAAAAAAACTAATCAATAAAATAAAAACGATAACAATTAGCAAATAAAATTAACTATTTGAACCGTTCCCCGGCAACGGCGCCAAAAACTTGATGTGTGTAAAACCAACTAGTTTTAATCCTACTAACTTAGACACAAAATAAACACACGAAAGGCAGTGTACCTATCGATTAGTAATATAGTTCAAGCAAGTAGGGTATCGAACACAGGGAACGGTAAACAATTAAAATAAATGCTAATATTATCTAAATAAAACAAGTAATAGAAAGGGGGTTTTCTCTAGTTTTACAAGACTAGAAACTTAATTAGAATAACCAACACACAAATTAACTAACTAGCAACTAAAACAATTAATTACCAACTAAATTCAATAGTAAAGAGGACTTCTGTTTAGGTACGACTCATTTGTTCCCATGGATGATTTTAATGTATCAGATTAATTCTTCATTGGCTACCGATTAAGATAATTAGGTTCACGTTCTCTATTCCTAATTCTTAGAAAACAAATTAACTCAAGCAATGGCCAGTTGTCTAAATTAACAGGTTTCCTAGATTATTGATTCGGGTTAAGTAAGACTTGTAATGGTTAATTAAATTGACCCTTCAATTAACCTATTGCTGATGTTCATCAAACAATCTCACACATTAACTTACCTATCTTCTAGTTAATTCTAGTTTCACATTCGTTATTCCTAGACATACAACTATGTGGTCACAATAAATCATATGAAATTAATAACTAAGAGATGTTCATACAACTTAATTACTAATTTATTAACAGAAGAATAGTTATTGTCAACACATAAGGTTCTTTAACAAGCTTAACTGAACATAATTACCAATTAAAATTAATCCTACTCAAATAATCAATCCATGTTCACAAAATTGTCTACCCTAACAGAAGAATAGGTTTTTAGCTCGTGATTGCAGTAAACATAAACTCAAAAACGAAATCAAAGTATGTAAACATGATTCAAATCAAAAAGTTACTAAGAATAAACCAAAATTGTCTTGATTCTCTTCACAATTGAATGTAGGGTTGATTCTTCAGTTCCTCACGACCTAGCAGCACTTCCAATCGTTTCTCAGCCTCCTAGGATTTCTCTCCATACTAGGGTATCGATCTGAAAGTCCCTTTATATAGATTTTCACAAAACAGAGGCTACTCGGCGAGTCCAGTGACCTACTCGCCGAGTACATCACTTAAAACCCGTGTACGGCAAGTCAGCGCGTCCAGAAACGCGAAAGTTCGATACAACTCGCCGAGTAATCGACCCTACTCTCCGAGTACGTTTCGAATCAGCATTTTCTCAAAACACGAAAGTCGTCCGAAATTGTGTCTACATTTCAGAACATTTTGAATCTCGTCAATCGGAGTTACGGTTTATGAGATATGGCCAAAACACTGACGAGGGGTCAAGCTGTCCAGCAACATCCTTCTTTCTTCAAAATGCAAGATCCAAGCCTCCAATCGCTAGTTCCGCTTCCTTTTCCATCCGAGCATGTAATTGTTGCTGAAAAATGAAATTATAAACTAATTAAGTACCTTTTGTTCATTAAATGAGATAAAATCAACATAAAGTATTAAGATAATGCATGAATTTTATAACTAAATATACTCATATCAATAGGGGGCTGAGAAATTGTGACTGGTGTCCTTTTCTGCTAAGAAATCTTCGAATTCTTTGTTCTTGAATTCCAGTCCATTGTCACTCCTGATGTTTCGCACGACTTTTCTCAGTTGCACTTCGACTTGCTTGATAAAGATCTTCAGTTTGGGAGTCACCTCAGATTTGTGCTTTAGAAAGAATACGCAAGTAAATCGTGAGAAATCATCAACAACAACAAGGATGTACTTGTTACCGCCAATGCTCTCGATTGATGATGGACCACATAAGTCGATGTGAAGCAACTCAAGTGGTTCAACAACTTTGGTGTTTATGATTGTTGGGTGACTTTGGCGACTTTGTTTCCCCATTTCACATGTAGCACATAAGTGTTCTTGATCGAACTTAAGCAGTGGGAGTCCCCGAACATGACCACCTGTGACTAGCTTGTTGATGTCTTTGAAGTTGAGGTGTGAGAGCCTTCGGTGCCACAACCAACTTTCGTCTGAATGGGATTTGGACAAAAGACATATGGCTGGATTCCCTTTGATTGGTCTGAGATTCAGAGGGAACATTTCACCTTTTCATTCAGACTTGAGAATAACTTTGTTGGATTTTTTCTCTATTATCTCTGAACCTTCGTCATCGAACGAGACTTTGAGACCTGTACCTCCCACCAGTTGAGACACACTGATGAGGTTATGCTGCAACCCCTCTACATACGCCATCTTCCTGATTGTAAAGTCTCCATTGGTTATCATACCATAACCCTTTATCGTTCCATAAGAGTTGTTACCAAACTTGACATTGCCACCGTTTTGAAGTAACCGAAACTCCCTTAGCTCTTCCTTCCTTCCTATCATGTGACGTGAGCAGCCACTGTCTATGTACCATTCTTCGTCGAACTGCTCGTCACTTATAACCTGCAAAAATTAAGGAGATTTAGGAACCTAAAGTTTCTTGGGTCCTCGTGAGCCTTTTATAGAAACATGAATAGTAAGAGAAACATCAACAAGATATGTTCGTTTTATTAAGGTTGTTTCATCTTTCCTCTTAATGGTAAACACTTTGATTTTATTGGAGTTAGATGCAGGTATTTTGGATTCAGGTTCGGGTGTTTGGACTTTAGCTTGCTTTCGGTCTTCATTTGCTGAGGAAATCTTCCTTTCTCCTTTCAAATCCTTCGTCGATTGTGAGTTTGGTGTAGGACGAGAATTAGGCTTAGAAGAAGAATGAGAACGAGAAGAATTAGAAGAATAGAAGTTAGCATGAGAATCTTTCCTGACTTGAGGTTCGAAATGACCCTTTTGGTTGTGATCATTTGAGGGACCGAACCTCGACCTTCGGTTGCTATTTGATGATGGACCGAAACTGGATTTTCGGTTGTTGTGGGTTGCTGGGCCGAAACTCGGTCTTCTGCTGGAAAAGCTTGATGGGCTGAACTCTGGTCTTTGTCTGTTGTTGTTTGGTGGACCGAAACCAGCCTTTTGGTTGTTGTTACTTTCGGGACCGAACCTATCCTTCCGGTTTTGTTCTTCCTGTGGCCCGAAAGTCTTCTTCTGGTTCTTTTGATCTAATGGACCGAAGCTCCTTTTACTCTTATTTTCTTCTCCTTTTGACTTGGAGTTTCTGTTAAATTGAGTATAGTGAGGATTTTGTGAGCGCCAAAATTGCTTTCGCTCTGAGAGATTTTTCTTGCATCTCAGATTTCTCTGCTACTTTTGATTTTTCAACTGTTTCGGTTGTCTGTGAATATTTGCCTTTTGTTTCGGCTTCTGAACAACCGGTTCACTTTCCATGGAAGAGGTTTCGCTTGTAGAAGAGACGCATTCTACCGGAACCTGTTTTGTGCCACTGGAACTGGGCACATCAAAGTTGGTAGGTTTATTTAGTGGTTCTGCCACATATCTACCTTTGACCTTCCATGATGTTCGCTCCGACAAACCAACTGTTTCATCTGCGTTGTCTATCGGTGCAGACCAGAAAAACTCATCATAGCCATCTGCATTATCTTCATTCACTATGGCAGTGAGTTCGGCTGTCTGATGTTCGGTTACTCCTGTGACCTTATAAACCTGATTGGGAGTGGTTCCAACCGTTTGGTATACAACGGCATTTTCTTTAAGGATTGGGGACTTATTTTTGGACAGACGAGCGAATTCCACAGAATTTTCAAAAATCAAGTTTTTGTGGTTTTCGGGTTCGCTCCTAATAAAATCTGAATAGTCAACCTCATCCTCTACAGAGATTTCACTCATGTCATCGTCCTCAGTAAGTTCAGATGCATTTTCAACATCAATTTTATTTTCTAAACTTAATTTGGTACTCAATGAGTCAAATTTCTGTATAGTTTCGGCCCTGAGTTTCAACTTATCATTTTCATCCAAAAGATTCTTAAGCATGTCCTTATGGTCTTTGGACTTTATAAAAGATTCAATTTTGTCCAGACCATACATTTAAGTGGGATTTACATCATCTGAAGATACAACACTTTCACAGTTGTATGCTTTGGCATCGATTTCATCCTCCTTTAACTCAAGGAAGGGAAAAATCATGCGATGTATCTTCTGGCCTATTTCACAGTCTAAATGCAGCTGAGTAATGTTAGTATAAAATCTTTTCGCTATTAAACAAAAAACATTCCTCTGTTTTAACAATTTAAGATTGTCTCTTTGCAAATAGATATTTTCATCCCTAGATTTAACCAGCTCCAACTCCTTCTGCTCAATCCACATCCTTCTCTCCTCACTCTTGGATGATACCCTGCTTATTTGGTCAGTTAGATTAGAATTCGTGACTCGTGTTTGAGTTAAACAACTATCTAGATTTTAAATTCTTGAATTCAAGTTATTTAAATCCTTTTCATATGATGTTTGTGGAATTTTAAACGAAACAAAAATGGATTGTACCTTATTGATCAGTTCATCTAGCTCAATGATCTGCACACTGAGAGGCTTCGCTGTAAAACACACGTCCTCTCACTCCTTAGCCACTTCGTTTCCACCATCAGTGTTGTATCCTCTCATCTGGGATACATATGTCACCATCAAACATCTTCCACCAGCATCACCACTCCTCACCACATAAGCCTTTCCATGAGAAGGCTTTCTCACTTCATTATCTTCTGAATCGGTTGACCACACCTGTACACCACCGAACTCATCATCATCTACCGAATCCTGCACAACAAGAGCATTCATAGAGGGATTAGTAGCAACTTTCTTCCTCTTAATCTCCTCCAGTCTTTTCAGGAGACTTGCTTCTACATCCTTCTCCTCATCTTTCTCTGCCATCTTCTTCAACATGCATTCTTTTGCGTAGTGATTTTTCCCACCACAGTAAAAACAACTGACACCAGAGTCAGCTTCACCCTTCGCTTCTTTCTTTGATTCTTCAACCTTCGGCTCCTCTTTCACCTTTGGTAGGGAGCTTCTTCTTGATGAACTTTCTAGGATTTGACACCATCATAGCATAGTCTTCAGCTGTTAAATTGTAGTCTCCCAGATTCAAATCTTCTTCTTCTGCTGCATTCTTACCTTTGGACAGAAGAGCCAAAGACCCCAAGTTTGAAACCACGTTTTTCTCTTGTAGCACAATCTTTTCCTGGGATTTCAGAATCCCCACCAGTTTTTCCAAAGAATACGATTTGAACTGCTCATGCGCTTTAACTGTCGACACAACTGCCCTACATTCGGGTCTTAGGCCATTTAAGAAAGTGACCTTCTGTTCGATGAGCTTTCTTTCAATGTCATGTTTGATCATCTTGCGGAGAAGATGATTGAACCGATCAAATGTTTGTGTAACAACCTCCTCTGGCTTCTGCTTGAACTCTCCAAATTCAGAGAGAAGTAGGGTTTGAATTGAGTGCTCCAGATCTTCATCTGTGGAGTACAGCTCTCGCAGCCGATCCCAGATTTCCTTTGCTGTACCACAAGAACTTACTAATCGAAAAGTGTCGGATTGAAGAGCGAATCGAATTAGTCTCAATGCCTTAATGTTGCATTGGAACTTCTCCTTTTCGTCCTGAGCGACGTCTTTCACATCTTTTAACAAATCATTGTACTCCTTTTGAGTTTTAATGATTCTTGAAGTGCTTGAATGAGCAAAGGGGCCAAATGTGATAGCTTCCTATATCAGATACGCATTATCTTCCGATACAATAACGTAATTTTCAAAGTGGTGCGTCCACACTTCATAGTCTTGAGTGTAGAGGATTGGAATCTTGGTTGTTGACCTGATGTTGTTAGAGATGTTGATGGGATTAGATTGAGAATCGTCCATGCTTGATCGTTTAACCTGTTATAAGATCAGACTTTGTAATACGTAATATTAGGGCAAGATGAATAATTAATGAGATACGTCAATTATGGAGTGACGGCTCAATAAATATCAATGAATGCGGAATGAACCCTAATCACTTCTTTCACATAAGAGATGTGTATGAATTACACAGTCTCCTACTCTCATGCCAACTGAAGAGTTGAAAAACTCTTCGATCGTTTAGATCTTAAACAGGTTAATCACAATAATGCAAACAGAAATATCAAACAAGATAATGAATCAAAATATGCTGAATGATTCAATGGATTCACTCCTCAGCAGAGCTCGATAAAGAACTTCCGCTGTAGAGGCTGTTTAGGGTTACAATTGATAAAAGTATTCGCTGTGAATAATTGACTCCCAAATCTTACGTACAAAGATGCATGCAAGAATCTATAAATACTAAACCCTAATAAATAAATCACGGATGGACAGGCCCAATCCGGATACAAAATTGGACTATGAACCGAGCCCAAGACGCAACACATACTGGACCCTACACCAAGTCATCTTTTCCACGGCCTCACCTCCCAAAGAAAAATGCACCTCCCCCCACCGGTCACGAGCTTTGTCTTTCAGAAGACAGGAAGTAAATTTGACCTTCGACCCCTCAGGACAGTAGCTCATCCGGAAAGTGTTCACCATGTTTGATAACTACCTCCTACTAGGAATGGGATCCTTCTCCTCAAAGAGCTCAAGAGCTCCACAAGCAAAGAACTCACGGAAAGAAAGAGTGCGATGCCCTACAATAGCCAAAATCTCAGTGCGGAACATGCCGGGACGCGCATCCAAAATTCCGCGAGTGATGTCCAATGAGATGAAATCCCACGTTTGCTCATCAATAGGCTCACTACAAGCACCTGAGCCTAAACTAGAACATGAACCTCCTCCACGCGTGATAATCACCATTCTGAAAATCAATCATACAAATGGTCAGAACATACCCAAATAATTCCTTTTCCTAAAGGCTTGATAGATTCATCGTGACTTTCCTCGATTCGAGTATAGATCCTGTGTTTTCATTAGTATGGGCCCAATACTACCTTCCACACCTATCCATACTTTCCTTAGAATTATCCTGACTCCTCTATTCAACTTCTCAGACTGGTACTCCAAATACCTACTAAAGAGCTCAACTAAACCCACTACTGAAGTTCCTAGGCTCCCCTAGGTTCCCAACCTCATCCTGCCATCAATTTATGGAGAACTCCCGCTAATGTCAACTAATTGCTTCATGAATATAATCATGTGTGATAAAGCTTAGATAATCCTTCGAGTAAAAGACTCAACCCTACAACGTTTGGACTCAGACAAGAGCTACGTAATAGGGTCAAATCCATCACTCTGAGATTATTTAACATTTTCAACATGCAACTTAACTTATTCACTTAATAGTTAACTTACATTATTAGGGGTCCCATAAAGTACAAAGCAAGCAACATTCTGTTGGGGGTCAGAAATGGCATCGACCAAGTCCTCACACGATGATCTGGAGTATCGCAATCAATTGCTTGGTACTGGGGGGCTGAATGCACTATATGGGTAAGGTTGCGCCCTTTCTAAAACCAATTGGTTTTAGACCAACCGGTAGCACTGATGCTCAACAAGTGGTATCAGAGCAAGTGATGAGGGTTCGATTCTATCAGGGAGCAATTTCTGAGGAGGGGGGATTGGGGGATAGAAATGGAATCAACCAAATCCTCGCATGATGGCCTGGAGTACCACAATCGAATGCCTGGTCCTGGAGAGTTGAATGTGCTATATGGGTAAGGTTGCGCCCTTTGTAACATCAATTGGTTTTAGATCAACCGGTAGCTCTGATGCTCAACACATTCGTGCAGTAACATTACAAGTCACAAAACAAACAAAGAACATCCCAAGCTCACTTACTACTACCATGCTAGGAACTTCTATTCTCACTGCCGGCTGCCTTATGCATGCAAATTATACACAATGCAGGAAATATGATCCTAATCATATACAATTTTTGCATACACTTAGCAATCACTTCTACCAATATAGATTCCAAATCAGCATATCATCTAATTCTCCTAGGCTACAAGGCATCACATATCAGGCCGATCTATCATGCAATTCCTGAAAGTATCCCCAGCCTCATCCTAGCATGCAAGCATTTATATCATAGAGCATATCAACAGGTATGGGTATTTTGGGAATCACTTACTTGACCTCGGCTGATTGCACGCATCACACCCCTTTTTCTATTTAAAAATCTTTTTAGAAACTTATTTTCTTTCAAAAGATTACCAATTCCTCAGTTTGATTTTAATCACACCTGAGAGTATGCCCAAATCCCTCAAACCAAGGCTCTGATATCAACTTGTAACATCCCAAATATCCAAAGTAACAGTTTCATTTTTAAAACATTAATATAAATAACGTGTCAATCCCAAAATCATTCAATGTTAAAAATAGTGTTTAAACATCCGAGTAAAAATTCCGAATAATCGAATGCAGAGTGAACTCTGGGGGATGCTGTGCAGTCACATCGGACCCTTCACTCTCAAACTAGCAGTACCTGAAACCATAACATGAAACTATAAGCACAAAGCGCAGTGAGTTCCCTAAAATACCACATACCATACATATCATTGGGCCTAGCTTGCACATTGGGCATGATCTATAATAATGGGCCTAGCCCTTCTTAATAAATGGGCCCAACCCAACATACAAATAGGCTTATCCCGACATATAATGGCCCTGAACCACTTATGCAATTAGAACCAACCCTTTATGCATACCAATAGGCCCAACCAGCATACAATGTAAGAGTCACAAAGACTACATGACATATACTAGTGGGCCGACATTGGTGCATTCGACAAGCTCTTAGCAATCCAGTTCTTCTCCAATGAGTTCTCCCTTCTCTAGTGTGCACCAAAACACCCAAAAAAGTCAAGAAATCTCTCAAAGATGGCTAGGATTTCAAAATCACATGTTGAGGGAGGATGGAGGATGAATAAGGGGAAGTGTCACACCCCAAAACCGGAACGACATAAACGTTCGGGGGCGAAGGACGTCATGTACATTATCACAATAAAGCATAGTAGTAAACAAGCAACAACATCATCCATTGCATTAATAATATAATTTAATACAAGTGTGTTCTGTGAAGTTTATAAAATATCGAAAATGTAAATCAAAATAAGAGATGAGTGTTGAACGAGCTCCATCTTCTCAAAACCTGGCATCGGTACCTGTCTACTGATGACCTGAGAATACAAGTTATTTTGAAAGAGTTTATCAGCTTAAAAGCTGGTGAGTTCATAAGCATTTTAGTTTCACTGTTTGTATGAAAATGTTTGTAAGTGTTTGATGTATATGTTTGTAAATGTTTGTAATAAATGTTTGTATCTCCTAGAAAATCCTATATTTTCTACTAAACGTAGCCTTCTACCAAGACATCAAAGGTTCTGTATTTTTGTTTCTTGTAAGAGTGTGTATTTTCCCAAGTGTGACTATCATTAACCAGAAATATAGTTTACATTACCGTTTATGTGAAAAGATCACAATATGAATGTAATGGGGAAATAATAATAGTACTGTAGTGTTGTATTATAGTAACTACTGCTGTACTAACTACCTTAAGCCAATTGATATTTAAGGTATAATGTGATATGATTGCACCGTACTATCGACTAATAACACAACAATGAAAGACGTCGGAAGAAATGACATTTGGCACCCGTAGACTTGCAAGTCCCACTGCAGCGAACAACAAGGTGTAGGATAGTCAATCCAATATAGATCTATACACAAATTCACACTATCCCTCGAGGAGACTCTGGATACAAAACAAGCCATGGCAGGTGGTGCCATGCCCTGAAACAATGCTTCACATTTATGTTATAGTATACTTGTATATAGTATATTCGTTCTGTTTCTCCTATAGCATATTCATTCTGTTTCTCATATATCATGTTCATTCTGTTTCTCATATAGTAAGTTTGTTCTGTTTCTCATATAGTGAGTTTGTTCTGTTTCTCATATAGTATATTCATTCTGTTTCTCATATTGTAAGTTTGTTTTGTTTCTCATATAGTGAGTTTGTTTTGTTTCTCATATAGTAAGTATTGACTCATGTATGAACTGACTCTTTGTATGCTTCATTGTACTAGAAGTAATGAGTAGTATCTTCCTAAACTATACCTATTATAGTTTACTAGTAGAGTTGTTTGTATGACTGAGTGTATTGAACTGAGATAAAAGCTTTTATGTATTATACATAAATAAGGATCAAACGATGCTCGGACAAATAACAAGGTACTCTAAATCCACAACCAAATGAGGAACAAGAAAATAAAGTAATTTATCAGTCCTAAGTCCTTCCAACCTTACTTATATAACTATATATGCATTAGAAATGGTTTTGACGATATATAAGTTTAAAAGAGTTAAAAGAAAGGTTTGACATGGAAGAACAAGTTTGATAAAGAGTTTAACTTGTAAAAGAGTTTGATAAGCATTTTGAAGTAGTTTGATTGATAAAACAACTAAAAGTATAGCAAATCCATTGTTTGATAGTTATTAATCACATGTGATTGATATAATAACTATAATGTTTCAACTTGTATTCCCCCCATAAAAGCGTTTAAAATCGTTTAAAAGGTAGATTAAGGGGTATGAACTCAGCTGTAGTGAGTGATACGAAATATGTTTGGAAATAGGATGTAGAGTGTCAGGTGAAACCTTGAGCACACAAAGATCCTAATAAACATATAATGACATGTCTATGTATTGGATTAGTGTATAAACAACTAATTATATGGGATAACACCCTAATAGACTAGGAAACTCTTATATTGAAGGGATACAATCACATATGATTGCATAAATAGGGTGTATGGCCACCCTATTGAGTTTACAGTCCAAATGGCATGACCTAGGGAGTTTACGACCCAAGCGTTCACGGTCTATGTGTTCACGGTCTAATGACCTTATGGTCATGGAGTTCATGGTCTAATGACCTTACGGTCATGGAGTTCAAGGTCTAAGGAGATTCAACCGTAAACTCATCAAATCTTTCATAAATTAAGGTTTTCAAGGGCTTCAATCAAAGGTATCGGATTCTAGGGACCATGCTTAGCCTTAGGAAGGTTAAAGGCTATAAGAACACCCTTTATAAGGGTTTACGGTCTATGAAGATGCACTAGACCATAAACACCTTTTGTTCTTGAGTTTCTTGATGTTTTCTAGATGTTTAACAAGCTAAGGGTAGTGTACTTACTTATTAGATGCTAGTAAGGGTGATTAGGATCCAAGAACACTAGTGTGTGTTCTTGGTGAAATGAAGAACACATGAAGATCTATCAAAATGAAGAGATTTCATGGACGAAATCATGTATAATCACTAGATATAGAAGGATATCCATTAATCAAGGGAAGAAATACTTACAGTTTTGAAGATCTATGAGAAAAGTCAGATGATACTTGAGAGAGAATGAGTTCTAAGGCTTGAAAAGTGAAAAGAATGGTTGAATGATCAACCATTATATATGTAGGGAGGAGTTTATGGTCACCATGACCGTAAGCTCTAAAGTCTTGACCATAAACTCCTTTTGAGGAGGTTTACGGTTTGCTAGATAGTTTAGAACTTAAACGGACAATTCCAAATACTGATTCCTTTGATGCACTAGGCTCAGAATGCTCAAACAGACTCTAAACGGGGCTAAAAGTTAGCAGAAACAAGTCTGACTTTGATTGAAGTGAATGGTTGTACAAGATAGAAATTTCGGGTTGTCACATCATCCCCTCGTTAGAGAGAATTTCGTCCCGAAATTAGAGTTTAAGAAATTAATTTAATACAAATAACTAAGAGAATATATGAGGATATTTCAGTTTCATTTGATCCTCGTGCTCCCAAGTGAATTTAGGTCCTTGCTTGGTGTTCCAGCGAACATTCACTATTGGGATACGACTTTGCTTCGTTTGCTTGACCTCTCGGTCCATGATCTCTACAGGTTCTTCCACGAAGTTGAGGCTCTCGTTGATCTCAATCTCGTCGAGTGGGATTACAAGAGTCTCGTCGGACATACACTTTTTCAAGTTCGAGACGTGGAAAGTAGAATGTACGTTACTGAGTTCACGAGGTTGGTTGAGTTTGTAAGCTATAGGGCCGATTCTAGCGAGAATCTCGAAAGGCCCTACGTATCTTGGACTGAGCTTCCCACGCTTTCCGAATCGTATCAAGCCCTTCCAGGGTGAGACTTTCAAAAGAACGTGGTCTCCCACCTGAAATTCCAAAGGTTTCCTTCTCTTGTCTGCGTAGCTTTTCTGTCGGTCTCTAGAGGCTTTCAATCATTCACGAATCTAAACGATCTTCTCTGTTGTTTCCTGAATGATCTCCAGACCTGTGAGAGTACTGTCCGGAACTCGTTCTTTAGCTAACTGGGTGTCACGCACCTCAGTCCAACACAGAGGGGATCTGCACTTTTGGCAATAGAGGGCTTCAAATGGCGAAGCCTTTATGCTCGTGTGATAACTGTTGTTGTAGGAAAACTTGACAAGGGGTAAATGAGTATCCCATGCCTTCCCAAAGTCAATCACACAGGCCCGCAACATATTTTCCAAGGTTTGAATAATCCTCTCAATTTTTCTGTCGGTTTGTGTATGGTAGGTTGTACTCATGTCCAACCTCGTTCCTAGGGAACTTTGTATTGACTGCCAGAACCTCGAAGTGAATCTACTATCTCTATCAGAGATAATGGATATGGGAACACTGTATAGTCATACTATCTCTCTAATGCCTGTTCTTGTTAGCTTCTCCGTCTTGTCAGTCTCTTTGATAGGTAGGAACTGTGTGGACTTGGTTAACCTGTCAACGATAACCCATATGGTATTGAGACCACCCGTTTTCTTGAGCAACTTGGTTATGAACTCCATCGTGATTCGCTCCCACTTCCACTCAGGTATCTCCGGCTGTTGAAGTAAACTTGATGGCTTCTAGTATTCGACCTTAACCTTGGCGCAAGTAAGGCATTCACTTACAAAGGTAGCAATCTCTGCTTTCATGTTAGGCCACCAGTGTAACTTTTTAGGATCCAGATACATCTTATCCAAACCTGGGTGGACGGATATCGAGTGTTGTGCGCTTCGGTCATGACCAAGTCTCTGAAGCCACCGTGTTTCGATGTCCAGATCCGATCCATGAAATATAAGGCTCCGCCACCCTTGACTTCCAAGTTCTTATCCTTCCCTCTCAGGGATTCACTTGCCACATTTTCAGGTTTCAAAGCGTCGAGCTGAGCCTCCTTAATTTGTGTGGACAAGTGTGAATGGATAGCCATATTCAATGATTTGACTCTACGACCAGAGTATTCTTTCCGAATTAGGGCGTCAGCTACTATGTTGGCCTTGCCGGGATGAAAATGAATTTCGCATTTGCAATCACTGAGTAGATCGACCCAGCATCGTTGTCTCATATTGAGCTCCTTCTAGTCGAATATATGTTGTAGGATTTTATGGTCTATAAAGATAGTGCTCTTCGTATCGTATAGGTAGTGTCTCCAGATCTTTAGAGCAAATACAACTGGTCCTAACTTAAGATCATGCGTGGTGTAATTGATCTCGTGTGTCTTCATCTGCCTTGAGCATAGGCGATGACCTTACCTCGTTGCATCAGAACATAACTGAACCCTTGATTTGATGCATCGCAATAGACTACGAAGTCTTTTATTCCTTCTGGGAGGGATAGTATCGGTGCGGTGCATAAGGCTCATTTCAGTGTTTGGAACGCTTTCTCTTGCTTCTCTTCCCAGTCAAAGGCCACGCCCTTCTGGGTCAAAGTCGTAAGAGGTTTCACAATTCGAGAGAAGTTCCGAATGAACCTATGATAGTAGCTAGCAAGGCCCCAAAATTGACGAATTTCGGTAGGCTTCTTCGGTGTTGACCAGTTCTCAATGGCCTTGAATTTGGAAGGGTCTACATGAATTCCCTCTTCACTAACAACGTGACCCAGGAATTCGACTCTTCGAATCCAAAACTCGCATTTAGAGAATTTCACGTAGAGCTGATCTGATTGTAATGTTTCCAAGATCTGACGAAGATGCTTTCTATGCTCTTCCTTACTACGAGAGTAGATAGTATGTCATCTATGAAGACAATGACGAATTGATCCAAGTAAGGACGACATACCCTATTCATTAAGTCCATGAATACTGTGGGCGCATTGGTCAATCCGAATGGCATCACTACAAACTCGTAGTGTCCATAACAAGTTCGGAAGGTTGTCTTCGGAACATCCTCCTCTAGAACTCGTAACTGGTGATACCCGAATCTCAGATCTATCTTCGAAAAGTAGCTCTCCCCTTGCAGCTGGTCGAACAAATCATCTATGCAAAGCAGAGGGTAACGATTCTTAACGGTAAGCTTGTTGAGCTCCCTGTAGTCGATGCACATACGAAATGATCCGTCTTTCTTCTTGACGAACAAGACCGGTGCTCTCTAGGGTGAGAATCTTGGAATTATAAAGCCCTTGCTGAGCAGTTCGTTAAGTTGACCAGACAGTTCTTGCATCTCTGCATGTGCTAGACGATAGGGCGATTTGGCTACTAGGGTAGCCCCTGGAACTAAGCCGATTCTGAACTCGACTTGACGTGCGGAGGTGATCCTAGTAGTTCTTCTGGAAATATGTCGGAAAAAACGCGTACTACTGGAATGTTCTTAATGTCCTTCATCTCTTGGCTCGTATCGACAACATGAGCAAGGAATGCACGACATTCCTTTCGCAAGTATTTATTGGATTGAGTACTCGAGATGATACGAAGGTTCGTGCCGGGTTAATCGCCATAGACTAGTAGAGCTTCGCCAGACGGAAGATTAAGGCGAACAACCTTTTCATAACACATGATGTCGGCACGATGTAGACTGAAGCAATCTATGTCGATAATGACGTCAAATTTTTTTTAATTGAGACCGACATGAGGTCGATTGCAAATGAATGGCTATCTAGAGTTAGAGTACATCCTATGTATATACTGCTAGTGCTCTCAGTCTTCTCGTTAGCCATTTCTACAGTGAACGTTCTTTAAGTGTTCGTGATTTTTGCTTAAGTAAATGAGCAAATTTCTGGTTCACGAAACTCCTTTCCGCTCCACTATCAAACATAACGCATGCATAACATTGCATTTCCTGGCAGGCTCTAGTATGGTGGAAGCTGCATTTGTTGCACTTCGTCAAACTCCCCGTGTACTGCTTTACTGGAGCAGCAGCGGCAGGTGCTATCGCAGCATGAACCGCCACGACCTGCTGCTTTTTGGCAGCTTTCTGTGCAACGT
This sequence comes from Lactuca sativa, assembly GCF_002870075.4. Classification (NCBI taxonomy): domain Eukaryota; kingdom Viridiplantae; phylum Streptophyta; class Magnoliopsida; order Asterales; family Asteraceae; genus Lactuca; species Lactuca sativa. Next base: position 25,814,503 of record NC_056626.2, read on the forward strand.
TCTTTTTCTTCTTGTCATCCCAAAACTTCCGCTTGCTATCAGCGGGTTTGGAAGGTTCTGAGATGGCTAGGGTTGTTGTTGACGACGGGGTACGGACCCCATGGTCAATGAGTCGTTGTGCCAACCGCTTGGCACTATCGAATGTAGTGGGGTTTGAAGCCAAGACATTTCCTTGGAATGGAGGCACCAACCCCCAGATGTACCTCGCTATTTTCTTTCCCTCCTTGTGAACCATGTTGGGACATAGGGCCACCAACTCGCTGAATCTGGCGGTATAGGAAACTATGTCGGAGCCCTTCATGGTTAGGCTCCATAGTTCTTATTCTAGTTTCTGGATTTCGCCCCTTGGGTAGTATTCTTCAATCATGAGCTCTCTTAGAGCTTCCCAGCCTATAGAATTTGCCACTATTAGAGTTAGTGACTTGACATGGCTATTCCACCATGTCAGGGCTTTTGCCTCGAGGTGCACGCAACAAATTTGACTTTGCTCCCTTCTGGGCATGAGCAGATCTCGAAGATCGATTCTGTATTCTCGAACCATTGCGAGAGGGAAATGACGCCGCCAGTCCCTTTAAAGGACATTGGCTTGCAATTAGTGAAGTCCTTGTAGGAGCACTCTCTCGAGCGCACGGGGACCTCACCTTGAGTAGAATGAATAGGTGTTCCACCTCCACTAGAACTGGTAGAATGATATTGAGCCATGGCTGTTGCCACAGCCGTAGCTACTGTAGCATTTAGAGCTACCGTATCGATTTGTGAAGGAGGTGGTGGTATTGGAGTTTCCCGAGGATCGCATCTCGTTGATCGGCACGGAGGCATGTTTTAAGTAAAAGTTAACAAAGATGACGATACTGGTAAGAATTTAATAGAGAGAAGTGATGAGAGTGACTCATGGATTAACTCTCCATAGCCTAACAACACAATTGAATGGTATGATTGAATGTAGATCTAGTACTAAAAAGATGATAGCATTTGGATAATAATTTCCAAGAGATTAGATATCTGGCAATAATACTGGTATTACAGATGTAACTAGTTCGGGAAAAATGACCTAGAAGTAGGTCTTACATCAAACCAAGATGGGAAAATTTTGACAAAACTACGATCTAATCAAGACTTAATAGATCCAAAGTCTTCACAAAGATAGGAAATTAAGCCAGAATTTTTACAATAACTAAGTTATATCCAAAAGAGAGAGTGGAGTAGGCTCTATTTATGACGAGAACCACTAGAATAAGTCCTTGATTCGGACAGACGACGCTCCATGTCTCTCATGCGCCTTTCATATGCTGCCTGTCGAGCTCGAAGTTCCCTGACTTCAGTTTGGGATGCAGCTAGCTGTTGCTGCAGAGTCTCATTGGTCCTCCTAGTCCTTTCCATAGCCTCTTCGAGATGGCGAATGCGGACCGTGTTAACGCCAGAGTTGTCGTCAATTTCCATGACTTGTTCGTTGGTTGCCCGACCTTGCTCGACATTCCGAGCAATCCTACGGACCATGATGGATAGGACTCGGTCAGCTAAGCCTCCCTCGCTTAGATTGTAAATGCTTCGGTCTCCATTGAAGGGTAAGGGCTGACCCTGCTCATAACTCCAACGGTTCAAGTTTGTCGCCTACAATGGTGTGGGACCTTGAAATGCAGGTCGGGGGTTAAGGTTTGGGATTTGAGCCTCTTGTGGTAGGTTGTTGACTTCTGGCTCGGAGTCAGAATCCTCCGAGAAGCCTTCTGTGAGGTGATCATCCAAAGGGATTGGACGTGTTGGGTTTTGAGCATTCTAACACTCCTAAGTGTACATGCAACCCTAAATACCTTGGATCTATGTTTTCTCTATTATACATGCAAATATGAACTTTCCAAGGTATTCATGCTAACTAGCAAAATAACATTGATTCATATGAATACATCAAGTTAGAATTACATACCTCTTTGATGTAGAATGTCTTCATGAAGCTTGAGTACCTAGTGCCCCAAGTGTGACACCTCAAATGGTTCATACAACACCAAATACACTTGGAATATATTAGAGAGAAATCCACACTTCATAAAACCGGCTAGCCCTTTCACATATAATCTAGTGCCGATTTTGTCAACAATAAGATGCTTATATAGTTAGTGACAATTAGGGTAAACCCTAATTGTCATGGTTTTTCATTTCCTTGGATCCATGGATTCAAATATACCATGGAGCATCCATGGAGAATCCTATGGGTTTTAGCCCAACTTGATAATCCATGGAGTCTTAGCCCACTATACAAGTATGGATGATTTACACAATCAACCCATATATTTAATTAGTCTTCTTTTGATCACTTAATTAATTCTAGATTAATTCTTGATCAATACTAATTAAATAATCTTATTAATATATTAGAACTTATAATATATTAACAAACCTTAAGTGTTATTTGTCTCATTATAGTCTATCCAAATGCATGATGCTATGCAACCCAAATGGACCATGCCGGGTCGGGTCAAGTCTTACCAATTATAGTTATGGACTTAGACATTAATCCAACAATCTCCCACTTGGATAAGTCTAAAACTATTATTACAAGTATGACTTCAAGAACCAACTAGAAATCGTAGCTCTCAAAGGCTTTTGTCGAACTCTGACGTTGCTGATGATCTCTGACCTTTGTCAATGATTTATCCACTAGATAAGCGATCATATATTCCTCCATTGTAGATATCATATGGACTGAGACATGGATTATAAATCATTCTCTCTGTCCATTTGTTGTTTCCCGATTTCCGATTCATGATGACTGACTGATTGAATAGATCAAATCAATCCTGGCTTGGCCAAGCACTCACATGTATCATCATTAAATCATCGAGAGGCCCACAAATATCGCTTTTATCTCGAAGGTAAAAGGAATGGATACACTTCGTCTCATATGGCTTGTTCTACTACTTGTTGAATCATACACAAAGGCACGTTTTATAACATCGAGTTACCAATGCGTTTTCGTGCAATAATCAATGTACAACCAACTCATAGTAACAACTCATATCTCTAGGTTTGAAGAATATAAGATATTATCGTCTCATGATCACTCGTGATAAAATCCATGAAGTGATTCCAATGAGCGCGGGTTGAATCCAATACTCAGAACTTATGAGCACTCATGAGTGTTGTAACACAACTGTAACGACCGAAAAATTCCAACCAATTTAAATTTTCATAAACAACCCGATTCCATTAAAGTTATTACAAAAAGGTTTTCAATACAATTTATTTAAAGTATTCCCAGAATCACATCACGACAAAAACATGGGGAGCGGTACGATCACGCCTTCGCCTTGCCACGGTCTCCTAAAGAACCTAAAAAACATAAAACCACAACTGTAAGCCCGAAAGCTTAGTGAGATATCCCCAAAATACCAACCACATATACCATACACGCAAAACATGCCATAACATATCCGTTCACCGAACACCCATGCACTTCTGGTCTACTGTGTGACTGGTCTGCCGCACCGGCCAACAGTCCACCTGGTCCACCCTCCGAGTCTAGCCATATACATCGAGTCTGCAAAGTGATTGGTCCGCCTGCACCGGGCCTTCAATCCACCTGGTCCACTCTCCGAGCCTCGGCACGTCTGGTCCGCCCTTTTGGGGCCTACAGCCTATCCAGACCGCTCGCTGGGCCCTCGGGACAACCGGTCCGCCCTGGGTATCTTGGCCTACAGCACAAAGCAGGACCCGCCTCAACCCAACTCGATTCCAAACAACCATGTGCACATAAGCATACAATCATATAACAATTCACAATCAACAAACCGATCAGCAGATCACATAACATATCATCATCCTAACCAGGATACCGACCTAACAGGTCACTAGCATAGCATCACCCTACATCTCAGAATACCGATCTCAACTAGGTCTCTAACATATACAATCCTAGCTACCAGGATGCAACATATCAAAGCAATAACATACAACAAATACCCGGATCCCAATCCGATAAAGGGCCGGCCTTGGTGCCTTAGACCATGTTGATATAGTGAGGATAAATCACCTCGAAACTGCCAACTGAACAGATAACCCAAGCTGCTCCAATCATTGATACGATCTCCACCACTGGACAACCACCAAGTCACTGAACTCAAAACAATATCTAATAATTACCAAAATGCCCCTGGAAATCACTGGTCAACCCTTGGTCAAAGTCAAAGTCAAAGTCAACCCCTGACTGACTCTACTCGCCGAGTCCCTATGCTCAGAATTTCCCCAATCTGCGACTCAACTCGCCGAGTCACCCCGAAACTCGCCGAGTCCAACAACTCTGAGTCCACTCGCACATAACACACCGAGTCATCCCTTGACTCACCGATTCTCGGCTCAACCAGAAAAGATTGGGACTCTTCGACAAGACTCGCCGAGTCCAAGAACAGACTCGCCGAGTCTAAGGCTATCTTCAACCTACTCGCCGAGTTGTTCTTCCAACTCGTCGAGTTCCAGGCCATCTTCATCCAACTCGCCGAGTTCCAGCCTATCTTCAAGCAACTCGCCGAGTCCACCCATGTGACTCGCCGAGTTCCACCGGGTCTGAATCCATATAGAGGCTTTCCAAGCCATGCAGATGATCCAAACCATAGATCTACCCTTCCTAAGGCCATCCATCACGTAAAGTGGCAAACTTTACGTGAATCCAAGGAGATCTAGGCATTTTCACTCTAGGGTTTGGGTTTGGGACAAGATAGCTCCATCAATCACTCACAAAAAGGGACTTTCATGCATTCCAACCCTTCTCCATTCCAGATCTGAGGTAGCAACCTCAGATCTAACCTCTAAACTCCAATACATCAAAAGATATGATCTCTAACACCCCCAAAATGATGAATCTAGATAATAACAGCTCAAAAAAATGAAATATTACCTCAAAAGGAAGCCCCAAGAGAAGGTTAATCCGAATCCTTGCAAAGCCCTTTGACCCAAGACTCTTCTCCTTCAAGATTTCTTCAACAATCACTCCTCCAAGCTCCAAATGCACTCTAATCCCTCAAAATCTCGCCTCAAGGCTTTCTGGACTTCTACAGGGGGTAAAGAGGCTGGGGAGAGAGTATAATGTTCTTTATATAGGGCTCATCCTTCGAATTTAGGGTTTTCTCCACTCAGCGCCTACTCGCCGAGTCCATCCACTGACTCGCCGAGTCGGCCATTTAACACGCGACCAAAGTCGCGACCCTACTCGCCGAGTCCACCCATGGACTCACCGAGTTCTCCTTTCATACTTACATCTTGAACCCTGAACTTGCACTCCTGAACTCGGGATCTAACAACAACTTTGTCCACCAACTTGGACCTCTACAAGCCAACCCATGACAGTCTTTATTCATATCTACTTCCAACATATGACCGACTGTGGATGGTTTGAATAACTTAGTCATTCCAGAAGAATAATCTAGTTATTATGGAAGTCAAAACATGCAAAGTGAAACACAAGAATAAATGAACCTAATATGGTATCAAAACCTATGAATATAAATAAAACACATTTTATTTATCACTATATGATTACACATTATTCATTGCATACTGTTTCAGCTATCAACTTTATTCTTGAATTAAAACAATAGTTGTCCCATGCTCCGAGCATGTACACTTTGTTTTTCTAAACAATAGCTTTGCCATACACCAAGTATGCACTCTATGTTTGTCTATGATCCTTACTTTGTGAAATAAACCAATTGACCAAAATTTCAATGATTCTAATTTCACACTCCCGAATTCTTATGGAAAATGCAGGAATTCCAAATTCATGCAATTTTACCGAAATCTGTTAGATTCTAAACTTATATGCAATGATTCTCTTTTTAATGATTATGCACAAAGTCACAAAGACTTGACAACAAACATTACAGAGCATTCCAAAGGAGATCAACTCCTTGGAAACATCCTTCTTGCATTAAGTTTCTTAATCTTACATAGATCTATTGAACTACTTCCACCTATGGGATCATTTCCATATTTCCCTTTTGACTATCACTTCTGAACAAGATTTGCCTTTTTTCAGAATATGTCAATATGGTCCTTCCAACAATTAACACTATACTTCCAACTGTCCCTGAACAACCAATCTTTGGTAAACCTTAGATTGTCCTCAACAATTGCTTAATCCTTTTAGTCATATCCAATTCTAGACCTTTTCCCTTCTTAATGCCCCAGGCATTTGGAAATTTTTAGAAAGGACGAATATAGCACATGTAATCGATCCTATATCCGAAGCATATGGGACACGATTCATGATGTCTCACATAAAGACTAAACCAGTCTTTTGCTATAATATTTCCATTTCAATTTGCCAAGTTCTCATAATTCAGATTATGAAAAGGGATGCCGTAATCATAATCGAATTTTAGAACGCAAATAATGGACTCATATATAGAATTTTCTTATTTTGAGCAATTCCAACATAACATTCATATATATACTTGACTAAATTTGATTAAAATCTCACGAAGTTTATAGATTTCAGATGAAGATGAAGTATAATTTCCTCTCCCTTAATTATAGCAAAAAACTTTTTCCCAATTGAATCCTTTTGTTTTCTATAATTAACATTGCTAACTTGCAACCTTTATCGTAATAATCATGCTCCCACTAACATGATGATTATTAGCATAACACTTATGCTCCCACTAGCTTTGACATGTACTCAAATATCAGCTAGCTTTCTAGAAAACAATACTTTATTGACTTTCTTAACAAAGTTCAGATTTCTGATACTAGATTGCTTTGATAAAACTTTATCAATATCATACACCTTATCTTAGATAACTCATAGGTGTGTCTAAACAATTTAAGAACTATGAAAAGGGATGCCGTAATCATAGTCTTGATTGTTTATACCTTTTCCAATTCTCACAAGTCCATGTTAGTCTGCCGGTTAACCACACAAGCTCCACTAACGACTTTGAGAATGCAAATATCACAATTGCTATCTAGTTAAAATCTACTTAGTGAAAGTGTTTCCTCACCATCATCTTCATGAATCGGAAGGAAACCTTATGACACTTAGATTTAATGGTGTATGTGTTCTTATCCATGTGAATTGTCAAAACCATAGTCACAATACAAGGATAATGACAAATCCAAACTCATATGGACTGAACTCAATCTTAATTTCTTGCCACCTGGTTGCTCAAGGGCCTTCCATTGCTTCCAAGTTGTTGTACAACCAATTGAGAGCTCTAAGAACTCATATGCAAAGCCAAGTTTAATTGGAATGGGCATAGAATATGTCAACACGATAGGTTATAAACCTCAAGTCGTGTGCTAGTGATGAACTTCAGGTTTTATTCTTGTTTAGTTCTTGAGATTTTCAAGACCTTTAAGACTCCCACTATCCTCTTGACATATAAGACTTACTTGCCAAATATTCAAGAGATAGTTTGGATTCTTTATCAAGACAAACACTTTACACAATTGGCCTTAGTTGGTCTTTGTTTCATTCAAAACATCACAACTTATCAATTTCAAATGTACAAGAGTAGGACACTTTTACTCTTACATTGACAAGTGTTTTAAACATTCTTTAAGACATGTCACTCAAGTTACAATCTTAGAGTATAACTCTAAGAATTGTTTTTGGAATGAAGTATGAATCATCTTCTTGATTTAACCACTTCAACAATTCATAGCTCCTCTTCTTAGCTATCAGAATGCACTTAGAGGATGAATTGTGATAGGGTCTCTTAATCGTTAGGATGATCATATAACATGATACTAAAGTACTCTCCCATCTTTTCAGATTTGAGAAACTTTTATCCTTCTGCCTAATTGTATTCTTCTTATTCGCTCTGCCATACATTGGAACCTTTTCCAATGTCTCATAATTACACGTAAGCTTGTAAGTATAACCATATTTACTGAGCTTTAGTAAATTATGACGAATAGTCTTATATATCTTTTGTGGTGGACTTGACCAGTGCACAAGAATGTGTACTCGATCTCTTAGTCCTTCACTTGACTCACATATACATGTGAACAAGGAACTAGTCTTAATTTTCCAAAGATGAAAAATTCTCATTCATCATTCTATACAACTTGCATGATTCCAAGTTTCGGTCCAATTGAAACTTGGGTGATGAGGATCTTTCCTTATTTGGTAAATTTAGACATTACCACAAATGAAAAAATCAATTTCATATTTCCACTCTTGCTATTAATGGAATCATATAAGCAACAATTTTTTTCCTCAAATGCCATTGTAAGGATATTTTAAAATAAATAAAATCAAATTTCATCCTTTTATTTTAAAAACTTTGCGGAAAAACTATCCTTAAAATGCAAAAGCGCATGAAAACTTTGTTGTTATCTATTCCTAAGCAATATATCATAACTCCTAAGAAGCAGCTCAAGAATTCGATCTTCAAACTATGCGATAGAAATCCATCTTCGCGATCAGATTCAACATATTCTTTCTGTAAGTTTCTTCACTTTTCTTTGATTCTTAAAAACATCAACATGTGATCCAGAATCTCAGAATAGAAACTTAGTAGAGTTAGATAGTGGACTTTACCTGAAGTAGGGTCAAACTTATTGACTTTAATATCCTTAGGTGAAATTGGCAGCTTCGCAACTACTGCCCCTTCCTTTGGCAATATAAACATATGGACCCTTTGATAATGGTACGCGGAACTATCACAAACTTATATTTTTCTCTTTACAATTTGGTCAACCGAGTTGACTATGACCGATCCCTTTCCATTGGGAAGAGAACGCTTTTTTTGGATTTCCAGTATCATCATTGTCAATGTCCATAAGGTTTTAGGAAGTTGATCTTAGCAAATAGAAAAGATCATTAAGGGTCTTGTCATAGTCTGTTTCATAGGAGTCCCAAAGGAAATCACTATGTGACTTAGAAAGTGACTGAACCACCAACTTTCTCAAGACTTTGACACCCAACTCTCCCGGCTTGTCAATATGTGACTTCATCTCCAAGATGTGATCACACATAGACCTTGGTTTCCAATAGGGCTAGAGTGACCTTGAACTTGTGAAATAGGGAGAATAATTGGAGGAGGTGGAGGAAGTGAAGTTCCAAGAGATTTGGGAGGATCATAGATGTCTGAACTAGATATCTTTTGGGAGATATTCAATATAGTTGATTAAAAGTCCTTAATATAACACCCAATATGAAATATTAAGGCTAGGACCCTAGAAACTATTTTATAACTCAGAAGAGGGATGCCATAATCCAAGCTATAAAATATTTGAAGGTAGGTGAATGAAGATTCACCAATTTCCACCAAGATAAACGAAATGTATTATTAGGTTTTAATTGGTTTTTGAAACTCCTAGATATTTTGATATTCATTGAACTGTTCAATGGCATGTTTCAATCTCGAGTGTGCCCTTCAGGTTTTGTGACTGGGATGCCGAGGATCACAAAACAAGGTGTGGAGTAACCATGCAAATATACTTGGTACCCTTAATATTTACCCCTTAATCGATGTGCCGGTTAATCACAGACACTCCACCGATACTATGATAAATATTAAGTTACCCTTTGCCTACCTTGTTAAGTCCAGGTTAGTGTGCCGGTTAACCACACACGCTCCACTAACGACTTAAACAAAGTGCAAAGTGTAATTTCATGGATTAGAACCTTATTCACATTTTCATAAGTAACTAAGATTGGGAATTTATAAATGTTTAGTTACTTAGTATTTATCATTAATACTTTTAATGAAGGGGGAATTCTAGTCCTTGTCCTACCCGTTCGGCTAATGACCCTCCACCAGTCAAGGAAGCGGTGGGTGAGAGTGGACACCCATTAAACTACCATTTTTATAGGCAGTAACCTTATACCCCCCCCCCCTTTATATACCGGCTTCGTGAATGAGGCCTACTAACGGTAAGACAGACTTTACTCTTATACATATATATAAATATTATTAACTTATAATATTATAAAGTAAAAGGGTTGAATTTTAACTTTTAAAATTCTAAGGGCTAACTTGGAATTAAAGTATTCATAAGTGAAAACTTTTCAAATTCCAAAACTTGAGGGCAAGTTTTGAAACTATCCAAAACTAATTAATTCCATAACTTATGTGTTTAAAGTAGTTTTAATTAAAAAACTCTTCAAGTTCCATAACTTGAGGAAAAGTTATGGAAGACTTTAAACTAACAAAAGAATGTAACTTTTCTTTATTTTGTAACTTATAGATTTAATTAAGGTTACACATTTTATTACTTAATGAAGTGACTGTTGAACCTCCATAACTTGAGGACAAGTTATGGAGTCATAAAACCATTTAATGAGAACAAGACTCTTCGTTTTGTAACATTTGCCATCTTTTATGTGTTTTAAGAAACTTAAATGTGACCTTTCATGTAACTCGAGGACAAGTTACACAAACACATTCTAGAATCATCTTTTAGATTAAAATGGATTGAAAACACATAATCAATTAACTTATCTATTAATCTAAGCAACTCATATTAACAAAGATAATTCACATCAAATTTTTTCATGTACTTAGCATAACTTTTAAACTAATACAAAACATGAATCTATTGACAATTATCTTTGAAATTGGATTAGCATGAACATTACCACATCAAAAACAAGTTTATAAGGTCAAAAACGACTTAGGGTAATGTTCCTAGTCTAATTCCAGCCAAGTACCCCAAAAATATGCTGTCTAAAGGCCAAACTCGTCGAGTTCTTCATGGAACTCATCGAGTTCATGCTCAAATACATGAACTCGTCGATTTTTCTTCCAGAACTCGTCGAGTTTTAGGCCCAGACAGATTCTTGGCTTCGAAAAATCTATTTGCATCAAGTATAAGAGAAAGCAAGCCTAGTCTCTGATACGACTGTTGGGTTTTGAGCATTATAACACTCCTAAGTGTATATGCAACCCTAGATACCTTGGATCTATTTTTTCTCTATTATACATGCAAATATGAACTTTCCAAGGTATTCATGCTAACTAGCAAAATAAAATTGATTCATATGAATATATCAAGTTAGAATTACATACCTCTTTGATGTAGAATGTCTTCATGAAGCTTGAGTGCCTAGTGCTCCAAGTGTGACACCTCAAATGGTTCACACAACACCAAATACACTTGGAATATATTAGAGAGAAATCCACACTTCATAAAACCGGCTAGCCCTTTCACATATAATCTAGTGCCGATTTTGTCAACAATAAGATGCTTATATAGTTAGTGACAATTAGGGTAAACCCTAATTGTCATGGCTTTTCATTTCCTTGGATCCATGGATTCAAATATACCATGGAGCATCCATGGAGAATCCTATGGGTTTTAGCCCAACTTGATAATCCATGGAGTCTTAGCCCACTATATAAGTATGGATGATTTACACAATCAACCCATATATTTAAGTAGTCTTCTTTTGATCACTTAATTAATTCTAGATTAATTCTTGATCAATACTAATTAAATAATCTTATTAATATATTAGAACTTATAATATATTAACAAACCTTAAGTGTTATTTCTCTCATTATAGTCTATCCAAATGCATGATGCCATGCAACCCAAATGGACCATGTCGGGTCGGGTCAAGTCTTACCAATTATAGTTATGGACTTAGACATTAATCCAATAGGATGATCATCTTCTGGCTCTGCTTCAAGCCATCCGGCATTGCCTTTTTTTAGGAAGTATGGGTCGTCGTGGGGATGGAATCCAACAATGTTATCTACGCGAGAATAAGGGTAAAGAATTAATTAATAGACGTACTAATTAGGTAATTATAAGATGTTATTTATTAGTTACTTCAATACTTGCATAGTGCATACCAGTTATATGTAATCAAAAAAGGATAGACCTTTGAATAAGTGACCCTAACTCCAAGTCCACAACCTAACAAGGAACAGGAAGCAAAGCAAAGATCATAGATTCTAAGTCTGTGACATCCTAGTCACATATAACCTTAGCGTATCCACTTAGAAACTATTGACCTACTAATAAAGACCTTTAGTTCTCAGATAAGAATTATAATAACACAAAATACTCCTATAGTATTTTAGGTTTATGTTCTATTCTAACATTTTCATTCTAGTCATGTTGGTAAGTTTTTAGACTTGTCGCCACATCACAACCATTCGCGGGCATATGCTAATCACTTCTCGGACCAACATAGTTGATCAGGCTATGTCATTCCCAGAACTGACCATACATCCCCGAGTCTATTTGTAATGTTCAACAATCATAATACTTTTGTTCTTTTCTAGTGACACTGATTTTAGTATGAATACAGGTATGTATACTTGGTTAGATATTTTATTATTTAAAAGTATAAACTCTTGGTCAGAGTATTTTAATCCCGCTGTGTTTATAGTTTGTATATCTTTTATGGGTTGATATACTCGATTCACTATAAATGATGCTCTGATACCAATCTGTCACACCCTAAAACCGGAACGGTGGAAATGTTCGGGGCGGAGGACGTCATGTACAGTATCACAACAAAGCATAGTAGTAAACAAGCAACAACATCATCCGTTGCATTAATAGTATAATTTAATACAAGTGTGTTTTGTGAAGTTTATAAGATACCAAAAATGTAAATCAAAATAAGAGATGAGTCTTGAACGAGCTCCATCTTCTCAAAATCTGTCATCGGTATCTGTCTACTGATGACCTGAGAATACAAGTTATTTTGAAAGAGTTTATCAGCTTAAAAGCTGGTGAGTTCATAAGCATTTTAGTTTCATTGTTTGTATGAAAATGTTTGTAAGTGTTTGATGTATATGTTTGTAAATGTTTGTAATAAATGTTTGTATCTCCTAGAAAATCCTATATTTTCTACTAAACGTAGCCTTCTACCAAGGCATCAAAGGTTCTGTATGTTTGTTTCTTGTAAGAGTGTGTATTTTCCCAAGTGTGACTATCATTAACCAGAAATATAGTTTACATTACCGTTTATGTGAGAAGATCACAATATGAATGTAATGGGGAAATAAGAATAGTATTGTAGTGTTGTATTATAGTAGCTACTGCTGTACTAACTACCTTAACCCAATTGATATTTAAGGTATAATGTGATATGATTGCACCCTACTATCGACTAATAACACGACAATGAAAGACGTCGGAAGAAGTGACATTTGGCACCCGTAGACTTGCAAGTCCCACTGCAGCGAACAACAAGGTGTAGGATAGTCAATCCAGTATAGATCTATACACAAATTCACGCTCTCCTTCTAGGAGACTCTGGATACAAAACGAGCCATGGCAGGTGGTGCCATGCCCCAAAACAATGGTTCCCATTTATGTTATAGTATACTTGTATATGTATTGTATGTACTAGAGTAATGCATGTTGTCTCGGTCTAGTATGTAGTATGTTATCTTTGTTTCTCATATAGTATATTTGTTCTGTTTCTCACATAGCATGTTCGTTCTGTTTCTCATATAGTATGTTCATTCTGTTTCTCATATAGTAAGTTTGTTCTGTTTCGCATATAGTGAGTTTGTTCTGTTTCTCATATAGTATACTCGTTATGTTTCTCATATAGTAAGTTTGTTTTGTTTCTCATATAGTGAGTTTGTTCTGTTTCTCATATAGTAAGTATTGACTCATGTATGAACTGACTCTTTGTATGCTTCATTGTACTAGAAGTAATGAGTAGTATCTTCCTAAACTATACCTATTATAGTTTACTAGTAGAGTTGTTTGTATGACTGAGTGTATTGAACTGAGATAAAAGCTTTTATGTCTTATACATATATACATATTATATAATTAAGGATCAAATGACACTCAGACAAATAACAAGGTACTATAAGTCCACAACCAAACTAGGAACAGGAAAATAAAGTAAGTTATCAGTCCTAAGTCCTTCCAACCTTACTTATATAACTATATATGCATTAGACATGGTTTTGACGATATATAAGTTTAAAGGAGTTAAAAGAAAGGTTTGACATGTAAGAACAATTTTGATAAAGAGTTTAACATGTAAAGGAGTTTGATAAAGATTTTGAAATAGTTTAATTGATTAAACAAAGCAAACCAATAGTAAATCCATTGTTTGATAGTTATTAATCACATGTGATTGATATAATAACTATAATGTTTCAACTTGTATTCCCACCCATAAAAGCATTTAAAATCGTTTAAAAGGTAGATTAAGGGGTATGTACTCTCCTGTAGTGAGTGATACGGAAGTATGTTTGGTAATAGGATGTAGAGATTAAGGGGTATGAACCCCTATAAAAGCATTTAAACTCCTTTTGAGGAGGTTTACGGTTTGCTAGATAGTTTAGAACTTAAACTGACACTTCCAAATACTGATTCCTTGTATGCACTAGGATTAGAATGCTCAAACAGACTCTAAACGGTGCTAAAAGTTAGCAGAAACAAGTCTGACTTTGATTGAAGTGAATGATTGTACAAGATAGAAATTTCGGGTTGTCACAGGATGGTTTCCATGAGTTAAGATGTTAAAATAGGGCCTAAACCCTAATTTTTAGGGTTTGATCCTAGCGGTCATATGCTTAGCGTACTCCTGGTACGCTTAACGTACCATGTTAAACACCCCCAATCACTTAAGCCTAGTACGCCCAGCGTACACCATGTACGCCCAACATACTAGACTAACCCATATTCCTCCTAACTTTTGAAGGCTATAACTTCTTCGTTTGAATCTGTTTTCGGCGTTTTTTATATGCTAAGAAAGGTAATGAGAAGCCCTACACTCCTATCAACTCTCAGTCGCCTTATAACCTTCCAAACTTAAATCCTAAATTCATGAAAGGTACGAAACATAACTTTTACCATTATACCATTAGTCTCTAAAGCACAAACCGAACTCTTGGACCACATAATCTACATTACCCACATCCAAATGGGTCTAAACCTCTCTTTCCTCAAAGCCCAAAGCCTTATGATAGTTGAGCTTCAAGTCACGACCCCGAACTAAGAAACAACTCAAAACAGTGTGTTATATCGAGGATTTAATTGTTCGATAAAACAAATATTTATAAATTATAATCTTTAAAACATCTAAGCTGAATTCGCGGGCATTACAATTCTCAACCACTTAGGATGATTTTTACCCGAAATCTCAAACTTAAGAAATACACGCGATCCCTGCCACTCGCTTTCAGTTTTTCCTAAATAAATTTTTTTTGCGTACAGTGCCCTACAGTACTAAATCAGTCGAATCCTACTCTTATACTTGAAATAATATTTTTTGGTTCCTTTACGAAAGCTTAACATCTCGTCGACCTATCTTCATTGTTGAAACATCAACTCTGTTAATTCAAATTTCTCTATAATCAAATGACCCTTTTTCACTGAATTTCCCCACAATACTATTCCCCTAATCACTAAGGATTAAATGAAAAAGTTCATAAACTCTATTCTTTCGTGTCCCTTTCAGGTCTGAACTTTGTCGGGTTACAACAATTTTCATATTATCTGTAACATAAGTATTCTCAAGAAAATCATAGAATACTCTTAAATCAAAACATTTACTTATTCCTTATAATGATTGTTAGAATGCATTATCTATAGAACAACTATCCACATACGTAATGCCTAGAAAGGTACACTTTCATCAATTGGTCACCATAACACATACTAGATCTATAAAATCCTGGGACACTTGATCACAAGATCAATGATAAGATTGTCCTATTTACCCATAGGTATATGTAAAGATTTCAAGTCCCCTCATGATATTTGATGTGATTTTCCCACTTTCCAACCAAAACCTCCATTCTATAATGTGCATAACAAAACTGAACCTAATAACTTCTTGCTTTTAGGGCTGCAACTCTTCTGGATCTTGACGTCGAAACCGAAGTCCAATTGCTTTTAACACTTTTGTCTTAATGGTTGGTTCTCCTCCACTTGGGTTCGAACCCTCACCTGCTATTACTCATAACGGTTCAAAGCTCAAGTTGGCTTTGCCTATGTGATTTGTAGCTCTCTTTCTTCTTGGAATAAACTCCTGATTCTCATATCAACGACTATAACATTTCCAAAAAAGTACCACTACTTGTGCCAACAACGTGTGATCTTCTTGTACAACGTGACCACTGACTGATCATGTTCATGACAATCATGAAGTCGTCTACCAACATATTGGTGTACAAAATGGAATAAGATGATATTTGCGACATCCCTATTTTTACTACCTGAAAAAGATTTTTTGTTTATGCTTAATTAAATCATTTTTTTAATTTGGAATTGGTCCCAAAACATGCTTGATATGATATAATACAAATCAAGGCATTTTAGAAGAAATGTTTTTTTTTCATTTATATTTTCGAAACTCCGGATGTCATAACTGATACAAGAAACATAAGCAAAAACGAAGACTTATTACATTTCATTACACTAACAGACAACATCTCCTTGAATCTCTCAGAAGAAACACACATCATTATCCATATATAATTACCTGTGATGCAAAGAAATCGAGTGGGCTAGGTTGGGAAACTTGGTGAGATACATAGGGTTTTCAACCCATGATATTATAATCTTTAATTATATATATTCTTCAGCATTCAAATACCCAATTACCCCACTCTTGTTATTCTCACTTACTAATCCTAATATGATGATCTCGATGGATCTTTCTTAAAGGATCTTTATCAGCAAACAAGTTTATTTCCTAGATGATTAGGCACAACATTATGATAATACTTTAGGCAAACACGATAACACGGTAGTACATTAGTACTTTGGATAGTCAAGACTGACACGACAGTACAATAGTACTTTGGTTTAACACGATAGTACAAAAGTACTTTGGATAGACACTGCAGACCCGACTTATTATTTTCACATGACTTTTACTAACCTATCAAAACCTCTATCTCACACAACCCTATCACAACTTCTCCTTTGTTATTTCTCATAATCCTTCATTACCCAATCATATTGTTAAGTATAATAAATATACGACTAAATAAAGTAACAATCATATCGTACAACTACATTAAACACAAAAAAGAAAACACACTTAGCAGTTAAGAATTTAGAATACTTGTATATATGTGTATGTTTAAAAGTAACTATGCATTCACTTGATAAAGTGGATGACTGACGATTTCAGCAGCGCTTCGCTTCGTACTTTGAAAAGACCTAGATGCATAGAGTACTAAGCCTTAGTCTAGTTTCGTAATCCTGGCGACTATAATAATTATAGTCTAGATTCCTCACTAATCCCATTGTCCACATCAATATCTATCAAGTAAGGATCAGCCAGGTAGGATAGTTGGGAGGGTAGATCATTTCAGCATAATAGCTTTTCTGAAATCCAACAAGCAAGCCAACGTGACCATTCTAGACACCTCTCCCGTGAGTAGGTCAATCGGTATAATGACATGCAATTACTGGTAAATCTTATTTATAGGTTGATAATAAATACTTATGACTATAAATATAAGTTACACTGAAGAAACTAGACTGTAACATAACTTACAAAGATTTCCTAGACAAAAGACCGGAAGTTGAACTGGCAGAACTCCGGCCTGCTAGCTACTAGATATCGTGTTTGCAGGGACCTCAGGGTTTTGCTAAAACTTCTAGAATCCAAAGAAATTCGGAACAAAACAACGAAAAATTAAGAGAGAGAGAGAGAGAGAGAGAGAGATATGGAAATGGTGTGGGAGAGAATCAACAACAACATCTATTTATAAGGATGAATCTCGACGTTGCGTGCCATGCACGAGGTGCACACTACACACTTCAACAACGTTGGTCCTCCTAATTTCTGCCATGTGTCGCAAATGTGTGATGGTTTTTCTAGGTTATAAAATTTTACATGTGGCAGAAAAACAATTAAACCCTTTAGTTCACATGCAACCTAGAAAGGATCTATGCTTTCCCTATCGATAGCAATAATCTATGAACATCAAGAAACCCTAAGGGAAGGCTATATAAATCAAAATTCATATAGATCTAGGGTTTCATAACTTTTGATTATTGTAGCAAAGTAGAATCCTTCTTCAAAGTCTTGGAAAGTTAGCACCAAAGGAATGGATGCCTTTAATGGCTTGTACCCAAAGCCCTAGTAGAAAGATGACTTGAGGAGAGAGGAGGCTTGAGCAAAAATGTGACAACCCGATATTTCGAGGCAATATGATGGAACGCAAGTCAAATTTAGGTCAAAATTTAACTTTCCTAAAATCTTATTTGGGTTAAATAAAGTAGTAGAAATCGTATCAAGGTTTTCATACCTATAAAGAACCCTAAAATCCGAGTTATAACGAAGAAGTTATGACCAACCGAAGATTCTCGGCAAAACCGACAATACTGATAGACGTAAAATGCGAAATTTCAATACAATAGTTTTTAGCCTTAAGTGTCTAAATAAAAGTTTTAGATATCATTAAACCGTAAACGTGCGTAAAAAGAGCATCCAAATCTGACTTCGTATGAGGAAGTTGTGATTATTCTAAGTTACAGATATAACAGTAGACAGCTAAAAACTCGAAATAGAGATCGAGAGACTTTTAGCCGACACGATCTAAATGAGAATCGAAGGGCTCAACAATACTAGCGCAACGGTAAAAAGTCTGACGAAAACGGACGTCGGATGAAGAAGTTATGGAACTTTAACGGACTTTTCCTGTCCCGACCTATTATAATATAATATTAAAAATAAAGTCAAGATTTGCCGACGGAGTCTAAACGAAAGTTGTAGATCGTAGTCTCACCTACGCGTGGATATAAAGAACGTCGAAAACGGAGTTCGTATGAGGAAGATATGAATTTTTGAAGTTTACTAATTAATTAAAATATAAATTTAATTAAAATCCGGAATTATCCGAAGAAGGAGTCATCGGACCAATCTAGGTTATGCCCAGCGTACCCTCGTACGCCCCGCGTACTCGGATGCTAGGCTCCGGTTCGTCCACGTCACTCCGATGCTTTGACCGAGGATGCGGTCATCCATGACGTCTTGTACGCCCCGCGTACCGAGGTCTTTCAGCCCCTATATAAAGGTTGCGAGGGTGCCGGCCATATTTGCTAATTTTCTTCCTTTCTCGCGCCGAAGCTCTGCGTTTCAACCCTCGGAGCCATCCCAAAGTCCCAGTTTTCATATCCAAGTATGGAATGAAGTTTTACGCTCCCGAGATTCCCGAGAATCTCGAGAGATCCGCTTTCTCGAGTAGAAGTTCTGCTCGGTTTTCGTCACGCTTTCTTCAATCAATCAAGTGAGTTCATACCCCTATAATCCACACTTTTAAATGTTTTATAAATGTTTTTATATGCTTTTAAGGGGGGAATACAAGTAAAACACGCGATAATTATCATATGTTATATAAAGTTTCATTATACACTTTTTATCAAGGGAATCACATGTGATTTATCACTACTATAAGGAAACTTTCATATGCAAAATGTATCACGATGACATCATATCTTTTGAAATGAAAAGTATTATTATTATTATATATATATATATATATATATATATATATATATATATATATATATATATATATATATATATAAATCAAACACACTGCTTATACTGTATGTATATGTGTCCATCTTAGGCACTACAAAAATTATATCTTTCATAACAAGTGAGCATTTCACTAGGGATTACTATACAAACGAGGCACACTTTTAGAAAACTATAATAGGTATAGTTTTACGAGAACATCACGAACTTTTATATACTATAAATACTATTGCAAGGAGATACATTCATGTACAAGAACAAACGAACATTTTCATAGATACTTCAAATAGTTTTCACAAACGTTTTTACATGTTGAAACACTTTTAGAAAACTATAATAGGTATAGTTTTACGAGAACATCACGAACTTTTATATACTAGAAATACTATTGCAAGGAGATACATTCATGTACAAGAACAAACGAACATTTTCATAGATACTTCAAATAGTTTTCACAAACGTTTTTACATGTTGAACCACTTTTAGAAACTGTCTTACAAACTGTAGGTTTCCTTTTCGAGTCTGTTACAATTGTGCTTCAAACAAAGGTTTTCTCACTTAAACTGTCTTGTCAAACGGTCTTTCTAACCGATTTATAAACTGACATCAAGTCATAAATTCTCATTTATTAAACTTTTCAAAAGTTTTACAAAACTTCTTTTATACTTTTATATTATAAATTGCATGCCTCTATATGTATAGTTATATAAGAAATGTTTAAAATACTTAGGAAGGCTATCCACCCTGTTTCCTTTTCCTCGATTTGGATGTGGTCTGATGGGATATCGGGTACTCTTCCGAAGGTCGTTTAAATATTAGTTATATATCATGTGTACATATATAGTCGTAAATGGACATCTACGGATGTCTACGGTTGATCTGTTTACGGTGAGTTTCCACGCCGTGTGTATCATTACTTAAGGGACTAACTATTCCTAAACCAGCTGTTAGCAACAGAGGTAAATGGACATCTACGGATGTCTACGGTTGATCTGTTTACGGCGAGTTTCCACGCCGTGTGTATCATTACTTAAGGGACTAACTATTCCTAAATCCAGCTGTTAGTAACAGAGGTAAATGCACATCTACGGATGTCTACGGTTGATCTGTTTAAGGCGAGTTTCCACGCCGTGTGTATCTTAGTACCAAAGGATACAACATAAGCTATTATATTATTATTTTTTTAGTTTTATAAAAATAGTTAAACAGGGAAAAACCGTCACATTTTCAAGTGATGTGTACTTTCAAAACAGTCAGGTCTTAGTAAAAGACTACTTTCAAAACATTCGGGTCTTGGTAGAAGACTACTTTTATACTAGTAGGAAATATGGGATTTTCTAGAGTTTTCATACTTATACTAAATGTTTCATCAATCATTCACCAGTCTCTCATAACAACTAATCAAAGTAATGACATTAAATACTTATGAACTCACCAGCTTAAATGCTGACCTACACTTTCAAAATAACTTGCATTCTCAGGTTACAAATAGACAGGTGCCGATGCAAGGTTTAGAGAAGACGGAGCAGTCAAGACTCGTCTTTTATTTTGATCCGTTATCATGTTGTCTTGTACGATGAAAGAAAACAATTGTAACTAAAATTATACTATTAATGAAATGAATGATGTTGTTGCTTGTTTACTACTTTACATTTGTTATGATGCATACATGACGTCCTCCGCCCCAGAACGTTTCCGCCGTTCTCAGTTTTGGGGTGTGACAAAAAATTTGGACCTATGAAGGAAAGAAAGAGTGGACGACAATAATAAGAGTCAGGGAAGGGTTTATATAGCTGGAGGAAACTTGATGCCAAAGCTAGGGTTTTTGGGATAAGGCCCAAATTAATTAATATAATAATCAAGCTACCTTATCTCCTAATCCTAAGCCTCATGAACGAAAATTATAGGTTATTCCTTGCTAAATTTTGTTCACCTGCATCCCATGGGGTTCTAGAGTTTTCTAGCTTCAACTTTCAATAAATAACCAAACAGCCCCTACAATTTTAATCAATTACATTAATCCCAAAACTAATTCCAATTAATTTATGATTAATTTCAATTCAAAGCAACTGCCGAACTCTGATTCAAATCAAACATTGGACCTAAGATAAGTGATCAACTATTTCTTTATTCTACAAGATATCGTATGAACTGAGTCATGGATTAAATGATCAACCACATGTTCATAACTCCGTTTCCCGATTTGTGATCGAATTTTGGACTACAAAATTGAACATATCAGTTTAGTTTGGACCATGTGCCTGGTTTTTCATAGATAAACCTAAATCACCAAGGGGGTCCACATATATCGCTTTTCCTTATTCAGGCAAACAGAACGAATTACATTGACTATATATTCATCCAATTTGCATATCAAATCACACTTGGAATAACCCTTTATAATATCTAGTTAAGAGATGCGTTTGAGCAAACCAATGCATAACTGATCTGTAAACTACGAACTATATATCTCTGTTTTAAGAATAGAAGATATTATCGGCTTAGAATTACTGATGAT
Organism: Lactuca sativa; assembly: GCF_002870075.4. Taxonomy (NCBI): domain Eukaryota; kingdom Viridiplantae; phylum Streptophyta; class Magnoliopsida; order Asterales; family Asteraceae; genus Lactuca; species Lactuca sativa. Next base: position 25,836,447 of record NC_056626.2, read on the forward strand.
TGAATCCATGAAGTAATCTCTAAGTGTGGGTTTATCCAATACTTAAAATCTCTATTTTCAAAGTACTCATGGATATTGTAGCAATTCCAACTGCAATGTCTTAACCTCAATCGACAATCTATAATCAATTCATGACAGTCTCAATTCACTACTTACTTTCAAAAGCATGAATGACTGTGGAATTTTTAATAATATCAAAATTACTCATAGAAGTAAAACATTCAAAGTAAAAAAAATAATAAATTAATTAACTATGGTATGGTGCCCATTGATCATAAATAAATCCATATTACTTAATCACCATAAAAATTATGAATTTATTCATTGTATAATGTTTCCAGTAATCAACTAATCACTTGAATTATATAACACCAGTCATGCCATGTCATGAACATCCATACTATGAGTATGAAATTTTGATTGAATAGAACTTCAACTATAGATCTCTAGACTTCTTCATCGATTCCAATAAGATAATCTTCCATACGATCCACCCACTAATCGTAATGTTCAGGGAACATTATCAAGGCTTTAATGCTCTATCTAATGATATTTGTGTAAGTCATCATTAATTGATTACTATAATTAGCCATTAAATTGTTTTGATTTCAAAAACAAGAATGAAATTATCAATCAACTTCGTGAACTGGTTTAACAACAAATAATCTGTATTTGAGAAACAAATTCAAATTTAGATAGCAAAAACGTTAAAGGATTGAATCCTATTGCTCTGATGCCCGTTGTTAGTTCAAAGAACAAAATGACAAGTTGTAATGCAGAATGAATTAGGAACACAAAAATTTAAATAATATTTTGAAGCTCTTTAATTGATCACTTAAATAGAATAGAATGAATACTATCAGAATTGTAACTCTCGACACATTCTGTGGAGAGGGATTTCATTGATCCTTTATACACTCAACTTACAGATAAGATAAGTACAATTTGAAATATAAAAATAATCTATATATATCTCTAAAATAGTTAGGTAATATCTTTAATATCGTCAATACCCCTCCCCCCTCAAGCGAACTGGTGGTGGAACAACACAAAGCTTGGAGCAAAATTGCTCAAACAAAGGCTTTGGAAGACTTTTAGTAAATATATATCAGCTAACTGCAAATGTGTAGGAGCAAAGCGAGTGTATAGTTTGCCCGAAGTCACCAGTTCTCGAACGAAATGATAATCATTATCAATATGCTTAGCTCGTTTATGTAAGACTGGATTTTGACTAAGAAAGATAGCATTGTTATTGTCACAAAGAAGCATACGACGATCAGGAGGTAACACATGAAGCTCTCGACGCAAATGAGTAACCCAAACAATCTCAGTTGCTGCGTTTTCCATGGCTCGATATTTCGATTCACAGCTAGACCGACTAACTTGATTCACCGCATAGGATAAATCTGGCCGAGTAATGGTGAGATACTACAGGACACCAACTAGGGAACGATAGGTAGTGGGATCATTATAAGGAGCACCCGAACTTGTTAAGTAGTTTGATGTGGAAAGAGGCGTCACAATAGGTTTTGAGTTAAGTAATCTGACTCGAGTGAGTATATCATGTGCATATTTGGCCTGACTGAGAAATAAACCACACTATTATAGGTGACTTCAAAACTTAAAAAATATCTCAAAGGTCCAAGATTCGTAATAGCAAATTCTTGATGTAAACAAGTAATGCAGGACTGAAGAAGAGTTGGCTGATTTCATGTCAAGGTGAGATCATCAACATAAACAAGCAAGTAGAGAATAGATGATACCTTTTTATAAAAAAAAGAGTTGTATCAACACGATTTCAAATAAAGCCAAGAGTAACTAAAAATGTGCTGAGGCGTTGAAACCAGGCACGCGGAGCCTGCTTGAGGCCGTAAAGAGCTTTTTGTAACCTGCATACATGATTAGGAAACTTTGGATCAAGAAAACGAGGGGGATGCTCCATAAATACCGTTTCTATGAGATGACCATTTAAAAAGGCATTTTTAACATCTAATTGATGTAGAGACCATTTGTTCAAAACGGACAGGGAAAGCACAATACGAACAGTAGATGCTTTAACTACTGGACTAAAGGTAAGAGAGTAATCAAGACCGGGAACTTGAGTGAACCCTTGTGAAACCAATCAGGCCTTGTAACGATCAAGAGAACCATCTGCAAGATATTTAGTGTGAAAAAACCACATAGAACCAACAATATTTGAGCCGATGGGTCATGGAACCAAGACCCATGTGTTGTTAGAGCTCAATGCCTCCATCTCTTCTCGCATATCATAAAACCAATTTGGATCTTTGATGGATGTTTTGAAACAATGAGGCTCCTTGTTTGAAATTAAAGCAATGTGCAGTGGATTGTGTTGAAGTGTTGCAAGATTAGCAACATGTCGGGGCTTAAAAATCCCATTTTTAGAGCGAGTAACCATCGGATGGGTAGATACTGTCAGAGACAAACAATGTGTGACAGGGGCTGGAGCAGCTGAAACCGGGTGATGGAGACGGCTAGAGTGGACTTAGAAGCAGGTTGATCGAGCACATCAATAGGTGGCGGAAGATCTTTACGCAGCGAACAATGAGAATTGGTCGAGGAGCTGCTGGATAGGCCAAAGTGTGATGAAGCAAATTGTCGTGTGTTGATAGGTTGAGAAGTATTATGAGGAATAGTAGATGATGCAACTGTCACAGGACCATCTGTATAACTCGAAAAAGTAAGGATGCAAGATCAACCTTGTTATCATGGCCAGAAAAAGGGAAGCTTATCTCATCAAATTATGCATCTCTAGTTGTGTAAATGCGGAAGTGACCAAATCAAGGTAACGATATCCCTTGTACCGAAAGTCATATCCATGAAAACTACATGAAACACTTTGTGGAGCAAGCTTGTGAGGAGCATAGTCTCGTAGATATGGGTATACCCAACATCCAAAAGCCCAAAACATATCATAAGTAGGTGCATGACCAAAGAGTAGCTCAAAAGGAGTCTTATTGTGGAGTACCTTGGTGGGTAATCAATTTATAATGTATGTGGTAGTTTGAAATGCATCAACCCAAAAAGAAGCAGGTGCATGAGCATTAACCAGCATAGCAAGACCGGTTTTAGTAACATGACGATGTTTGCGTTCAGCGCGCCCATTTTGCTGTGGAGTATAGGTACATGAGACACGATGATGGGTACCATTGGCAACAAAAAGATTTTGAACCCGATGATTTAATAACTCCGTGCCACCATCACTTTGAAACACTTTGAGTTTTGTTGAAAATTATGTTTGAACAAAACTTATAAATGCTTTAATAATATCCAAAAAACATCGGATTTTAATTTGAGTGGATAGACCCAAGTAAAACGAGAATAGTCATCAACAAAGAGTATGTAATAAAGATATCCATTTGTAGATAACAGGAGCAGGTCCCCATAAATCATAATGAACAAGATCAAGAACATGCAAAGAGCGTTTAGGATTAACTTCAAATGGTAAACGTTTACTCTTAGAGAGTTAACAGGATGAAAAAATACTTGGTTTTGGTAATAAATAAGTAACAGACAAATGACCTAATCCAGATAAAGAAGTAATGACATTAAAGGCAACATGACCCAAATGTTTGTGCCAGACTTCAAAGGAAGCCCGGAGACACGACTTTGATAACTTGAAAAGAAATGCCTTTTGACCTTGTTCAAGAATGTAGAGACCTTGATCAACCCTTCCTTGAGCAAGAATGCCCTTGGTTAGGCGATGCTGAAGAAAAAAGAATGATTTTGAAATTAAGATGTCAATAGGAAGGTCATTTGTGACTTTACTAATGGAAATCAAATTTTTTGTAAGATAGGGAACTACAATGACATCTAATAATGGAATATTTGGATGAAGAGTAGAGTGGCCAATATGAGTTATAGGCAAAGTGTTACCATTACCAAAGGCGACGTGATCAACCCCAATGTAGGGTTTTTCTCCTTGAAGGGATGAGGGAGAAGATGTCATATGAGAAGTAGTACCCAAATCAACATACCAATTTGGCGGGGAGTCAACATAAGATGACTGAAAAGCTGTTGCAATATTAGCATCATGAGTGAGAGGTTGTGTTGCAAATGTTTGGAGATCTGGACACTTATTTGCATAGTGACCATCTTTCCTGAAAAGTTGGCAATGGGGAGATCTACGAACTTTTACATGACCTCCATTGAAACCACCTCGGTTTCTTCTTCCATTGGAGTTGCCACGACCTCGTCCATTTGAAGAACCTCCACGAGTTTGAGTGGAGAGGAACGAAGCCTATGGGATCGATGTGGGGTTTAGAATTTGGATAAATAACTCATGTCCTTCGGCTTGAGATAGCAGGTCTTTTAAAGAGGGTCGAGGTTTAATGACACGTTAGGAGATAGAGAAGTGATCAAATGGGTTTCCAAGGCCACATAAGAACCAATGACTTTTGTCATAATCATCAACAGGATATCCAATAACAGCTAATTGATCACAAATAGCTTTGAATTTGCGTCCATACTCAGCAACAGAAGAAGTACCTTTCTTTAGTTGACATAGATAATCGTGTAGAGTTTGCATAAGCTCTATGGAGTCATGACTGTATGCATTTTCAAGAGGTGTCCATACATCACGAGCCGTTTTTAATTCCAGAACCTCCACCATGGCCTCTTCGGAGAGAGAGGACTGAAGGAGAAGCAAGACTTTCTGATCATCCTCTTTCCAGCGAACGAACGCATGATTGGCAGCAGACACAGTGGTGGAAGTAGTAGTATATGTGGTTGTAATGGTGACCGCTGGTGGTGAAGTAGTTCTGTCAACATGATCAAAAAGCTTCTGGAAGGATAGAAGAGGCTCAATTTGATGTCTCCACAACAGGTAATTGGAGGAGGAAAGTTTAATGGTAAGACGGTGAAATAGGGTAGATAGAGGGAAGGAAGATTATGTATCACCGCCAGCCATAGAGATGAAGGAAAGAAGAAGATGATGACAAAGGTTAAAAACACGGGATAGGGGATCGATTTAGATGGCAGATACCATATAAGAATTGTAACTCTCGACACAATTCTATGGAGGGATTTCATTGATCCTTTATAAACTTAAGTTACAGATAAGATAAGTACAATTTGAAATATAAAAAATAATCTATACATATCTCTAAAATAGTTAATTAATATCTTTAATATCATCAATAAATACTCTAGTACCCAGAAAAAATATGAGCACAAATACAATGAAATCATTACCATATTATAATGAGACACACACACACACATACATACATATATATATATATATATATATATATATATATATATATATATATATATATATATATATATATGGAAAAGTTCAATAGATAACCATTATTAATCAAGGAACCAATGAACCAATCCAAAACGTCGAAATTTAAAGTGATCAACGGCAAAAGGAAAAGTTGTAGACTTTTACAATTGACGCACATGTACTGGATTATAAAAAATCCCACTTCCTTTTTTTCGTTTAAAATTTTTTAGGCCACGTTTTTTATCGGAAAAAAAAAACCGAGTATACCATTGTTCACGATTTTTCGTCATCTTTCAAAAGAGATCCATGATGATATATATAAAAAACGAACTTTTTTTTTTTTTCGAAAATACCCATTTCATTTATTTTGTTCAAAAGTTAAGATCTATTTTTTTATTGAAAAAAATTAATATATATATATATATATATATATATATATATATATATATATATATATATATATATATATATAAATTCATATTTTTTTTGTACTTTTTAAACATACATTCACATTAATGTAAAAAAACGATATTTCAGTTCAGATTCACGTTGTGAACCTGCTCAGATTTATATTCTGAACTTGTTCAGATTCACAATGTAAATCTTTTCAGATTCATAGCGTGCATAATAGTAAGTCAGATTCACAATGTGAATCTGAATTGATCGAGCTTTTTCACATTGTGAATGTTTAAAATTGAAATATTTACAGTTTAGATTCACAGTATGAATCTACAGTGATCGATGTTTTTTTTTGTGAATCTTTTTAGATTTATAAAGTGCATAAGCAAGTCAGATTCACAATGTGAATCTGAACTAATTGAGCATTTTCACATTGTGAATGTTAAAAATTGAAATATTTACAGTTTGGATTCACAGTGTGAATCTATATTGATCGAGTTTTTTTTGTTATTTTTTTTTCTAGTCGGTGTTGATGTTTATTAATAGATTACAAAAAAAAAATATTTTTTGGTATAATTAGTTTATTTTTTGATAAAAGTAAACTTAAATATTGAAAAAAATAATAAAATAAAGTGAGTTTTTTTCGAAAAAAAAGTTCGTTTTTTATATATCATCATTGATCTCTATGGAAAGATGACGAAAAATCGAGAATAACGGTATATTCGGTTTTTTTTCGATAAAGAATGTGGCCTAAAAAAATTTTTAAACGGAAAAAAAAGGTGAGTGTTTTTGGTAAGGAAGTGAATTTTTTGGTATAATCCGGTGTGTGTGCGTCCAATGTACAAGTGTACATTTATTTCCTTGGTCGTTGATCATTATGATTTCCGACGCTCACGATTGGTTATTTGGTTTCTTGTTAATTATGGTTGCTTTATTAAACCTCACCCTATATATATATATATATATATATATATATATATATATATATATATATATATATATATATATATATATATATATATATATATTAGTTGTAAGATCTCATGTATTATATACGTTAATTTTAAAAAATATATATATAAATGTTTAAATATTTGAAAACTTTGAATTTACAAGAAAATAACGAAAATAATGAATTATTATAATGAAAATGTCTTTTATTTTTTAAATTTAAACAAATAATTTAAATAAATAAACAAAAAAACTAATGAGCTTTAATTTTGAAAATTTTGAAATTAAAAGATAAGTTCACTAATGATATTGATATCCCTTTTTTATAATTACTATATTAAAATATTATGTGAAATTTAAAAAAATAGAAAAACTTATAAAATGTCATGTACAAAAAAAATAATTCAAAGTAATTACAAAATGACATTTGACAAACTATATATATATATATATATATATATATATATATATATATATATATATATATATATATATATATATATATATATATATATATATATATATATATATATATATATATATATATATATATATATATATATATATGAGAGAGAGGAAGAAGAGAGAGTTACAAAAGACGTTGTAGTAACAAAATATTAATATATCGACATACATACATACATGATGCACAAAAACGACTATTCATACTAAAATATTATTAACTGGTAGGAGCATTAACATAAGCCCACGTGATAACTCATAGAATCCTCTCTAATAAATTAAGGTTTTTTTACCACTTGTCAAATTCACATTCATTTTGCCACATGTCATTTTGTGGTTGTTTTGAACTAATTTTTATTCCACATGTAATTTTGTGGTTTTCCTATTTTATTAATTCCATATGGTATTCAAATTTAATAATAAATGCATATCAATTGTATTAATAGACTTTCCTTATAATTTTATATTTCTTAAAAATTCAAAATTTTCAAATGTTTATATATATATATATATATATATATATATATATATATATATATATATATATATATATATATATATATATATATATATCTAATTGTTTTAAATACACCCATGTAATACATGGGTCTCACACTTAGTGAACATAATATGCTATATAAACTACTTTGCATCAAAAATCAAAGCTTCACTTCATATGTCACTGTGTACACTGCGCGGTAGTCACAACATACTTCATACCCTATATTGTTATTTACTTTGTTTGAACTATTTGGTTCTAATTCTAGCAACCAAAATAATCCGAAATTCAAAATAAAAATTTGATTTTAATAAAAACTAATCTAAAAATCTTATTATTTGGACCATGTAACAATTCAAATTGTCACCATATTGATAGTCGAATATTCAAAACGTATCAATTCAGAACATGTGTGAAACATTTAACCACATTAATTCAATTCCATTGAAAAAGGTATGACCATATCCATATTGTTTTTTTCAGTAGAAAATACATGAAAAAATGTTTTTTTTTTATTTGTACTGTTGAAATTATCAAATCCATTATAACAATGATAAAATGACAGCTTTATGTAATTATATATACATACCGGCCATTCGAGATGACTCCTCTATGGTTACAAAGGGCAAAATGTGAAGAGATCAACTTAATTCATTTTAAAAAGGATAGTATACTTCCAGATTGCACAACTATCATTTATAAAAGGTTATAAATAATTAAATACTATTACATATATTACACAATCTTATATTCCTTTATTCAGAAAGAAAACTAAAATGAGTAGATAAGTTAATGGCTTATTTTTTTTTCTGTTTTTTTGGATCTATAATAAAAGCAATAAATGTACAATAGATTGGATTGTATGTTGTATAACATAAGTATTGCTATTTTCACTTTGTAATATCCTTTTTTTATTTAGCATACTGTGAAGTTCTTAATAAAATTCCTAATGTTTCAAAAGAAAAAAAAAAGCCAACATTCGATTTAAAGATTATAATCAAATATTTAATGTTAGAATGTCATATATATATATATATATATATATATATATATATATATATATATATATATATATATATATATATATATATATATATATATATATATATATATATATATATATATATATATATATATATATATATATATATATATATATATACACACAAAATGTTTCTATAATCTATCCTATTATATTTGTATGATTAAATGTAATCATTTGCCTAGACTACAATCAAACTTAAAAAGTTATATGATCAAATTTCCAATATGTCAAATGCTTAATGGAAAAGAACCGATATGTGTTAGAGCTACTTACATATAATATATAAGACATCTCTTGTTGATAACCTAATGATGTGTAAAATTCTATTATGAAATCTTGTTGAAAACCTAATGATATTTGATGTGTAAAATTCTATTAAGAAATTGATTGAAACACGGTAGTTTTAAAATATTGTTAGTGATTCACGGTTTATGTCCATGTGATGAACCTTGAAGCTTGTTCGACTTGGGCTGTCCCCCGTCCAAAAGGATGCAGTTTATCTTTTTTTATACATAATAATAACATGCTGTAAACTAGTTTATATATCAATATATTTCTTTAACATACAATAGAAGCATATTTTAGCTTTAAGTAAAGTATATAAGTTTTACAGAAAATAGCAATAAACTTTTAATTGTTGTCTATAACTACACAATTATTTAGGCCATCCACAATGTAAGTTGTATAAGAGTTTAATAGAAAAAATTTGAATATAATATAAATGAAAGAGAGTGTGGAATTGAATGGCCATGGAACGGTGCAATGGATTTATAATGAAAATTTATGAATTTTTTAAGAATTAAATTGAATGTGTATTTTCTCTTTCCTACTTAGCAATCCATACAACTCTCCATGGGTTTAATCCATTGGAGATGACCTTATATCTATGCATTTAACCCAAAAAGGTATCCAGATACTTATATATGCACTGTTAGTTAAAATTTAAAAGGAAACCATCTTGGTTTTTAATTCTTTATTTTAATAAACTGATAACAGAAATTCAAAAAGAAATATATACATAACTTTTTGTCTTTTATAAGTACAAACTTAGCTTCAAGTTTAAACACATGATATGTTCTCATAACCATCGTCTCGAATTAATCAAGTGAGTGTCGTTCTCTGTGTTATTTTGTTATTAGATTCTTACATTAAAACGTATTTTTCTTCAAAGTTTTTAGAAGAAATCTTTTTTCTAGATATTTGATTACAGAATAAATTCCATTTATATAAACGATATGTTAATAGTAACCTACACTGGTCTACGCATAAACGCAATTAAATAACTGCATATGTTATATTATAAGAAAATACATATTTTTTAATATATAATTAAGTATTCTTTAAATAACAAGAAAACCAACTTGTAATTAAACAAATCAAATATAAAATGCCATCTTAGGTTATCTATTAGAAGAGTTAGACATAGAATATTCAATAACATAAAACAATTAGATCCATAATTTAAGCATACATCAAATTTAATAAAATAGAAGTACACAAGGTGACCTAATGTCTACAGACAAGTGCCCTAAACTACCTAGGTAATGATTCTTTTATAGGTATGAAGTAAGAACCAATCTTGACTATTGTTGAGTTTGAATCAAAAGTCTTTGGATCTTATGCCCTTAAAGATCATCCACATCTACTCAGATTCTTTATGGGACACATCCTTCCAAAACTTGTATGATTATTTTATCATAAACCCTATTTAAAAAAACCAGTTAAAGACATCATGCAAGAACATGCATGTATGTAGAACTTGGAAGAATTTCATAGACCAATTTCCTATAAAAAATATTAAATAAATGTGTATTATTGCATAGGTTTACGTATATTTTAATCATTCTTTTTAATAGTTTAGATTTCTCTTTGTTTGGCCACAATTGTGGTATCATTAATTAGTTAACATGGGACAGTCTTTATGTTGGAACTCATTTGTCTTCTACGGGCTAAACATAAAACATGGTTAATCAAATATAAAAAAGATCATCATTAGTACATAATATGATTCTCTACCTTACAGGAGTTCCAAAATACAATTATAAAAATGATTTTAGTCTCTAAGTTTTTTTTTATAAAGTTGTAATTTTCTTATGTGTATGAACAACAATATATGGAACAAGGAACTTTAAGAATAACATGATCAGGTCTTATTTATTAGGATATCCATCTAATGCTCGTTAAGGGAATTCATGAGTTAAGCAAACTTTTTTGATGTCGTTCGTTATAACTCGATACCCTTTTTATATTGTGTGATAGTTATACTAGTGTTACTTGTATTCCGAGTAATTCCACTTTACAGTTTACACTTGTTAATTTTGAAGGGATTTAGACTACGATTTTATACAATTCAGGTGATACATAGTTTACGCTTGGATAACGCCGGTGACGTAGAGTGTATGTTTGGATAATATTGTTTGATTCAAAACGTGAAGAATGACGGGGTTCAAGGTGGTCATGCTCTCTTACGAGGCCAAGGAGAAGAAACCATTGCTTTGGTCCCATTCACCGATCCATGAATATATATGTTCAAATCTAAATATAACCATTTTGAAACTTCCATAAAACTATCACATATGTTCGTATTTATATGTGATGTAACCAATACTATTCAATTATTGATACCTATGCATACAACGACCCTAAGTTAGGCTAGACGATTTTATATATATATATATATATATATATATATATATATATATATATATATATATATATATATATATATATATATATATATATATATATATATATATATATATATATATATATATATATATATATATATATATATATATCACGGGCGGATTTAGGCCGGGTCACTAGTGGCACCGGCAACCCCTAACTTTCTCGTGCAACCCCTACTGTGAAATCCTGCGTCCGCCCCTGATATATATATATATATATATATATATATATATATATATATATATATATATATATATATATATATATATAGAGAGAGAGAGAGAGAGAGAGAGAGAGAGAGAGAGAGAGTCAAGATCAAATAAGAAGGAAATTTTTGATAGGAAGGTAAGAAGTTTTTTTTCTACATATTTTTTTAGCGAACACACAAAATGAATCATTAGATGATTAAAGAGTAAGATAATTCACAAGAAAAAATTCCCAAAAAAACATCTACATGATTCATTTTTAAGTAAATTAAGAAAAAATTCACTTTTATGACAATTTTAGTGAATAACAACGAAATCATTGTATAAATGAATCATCGGTGTGTTTTTTTGAGATTTTTTTGGTGAATCATGTTATTTTTTATTCATCTAGTGATTCATTTCTTTTGTTCGTCAAAAAAGTATGTAGAAAAAAAACTTCTTACCTTCCTACCAAAAAAAATTTCTTACCGGATCTATATCATATATATATATATATATATATATATATATATATATATATATATATATATATATATATATATATATATATATATATATATATATATATAAAGCTAAGTTCAAATATTCTAACTAATTATTGTACATCTATCGTATACTTTGAGAATGATAAAGAAAATATGTTGTTTGATAATATAAATATGTTCAATCTTACATAAATATTGTTGGACATGGTTCGCTCTATGATGAGTCGTGCTTCACTATCAATCTCTTTTTGGGGGTATGCCTTAGAGACTGCCGCCCATATCCTTAACCGAGTCCCTACTAAGAAGGTTGGCAAAACACCTCACGAGATGTGGACAGGGAAAACTCCCTCGTTGGCACATATCAAGGTTTGGGGTTGTGAGGCTTTCATAAGACGAGATACTCACGACAAGCTCGAACATCATAGTGAGCGATGTATTTTCATCGGCTACCCGTAGATATCCTTTGGATATCTCTTCTATAGACCGAAGGACAATGTTGTCTTCGTTGCGAGGAGAGGAGTTTTCCAAGAGCGAGAACTCATAAGCTAAGGAGACAGTGGGAGGAAAATCGAGCTTGAAGAGATTCAAGAGTCGATAGATGAAGGAACCTATACCGCTGGCACTCAACCCGAGGAGGAAACTCCGGTTGAACCAATTGACGAGTCCTTACCTCTTAGACGTTCCGAAAGAGTTAGAGTTCAACCCCAGTTTTATGGTTTTCATATTACTACCGAAGGGGATACGTATATTAGTGATGGTACACTAATAAATCTTGATGAACCTAATAGCTATAAGGAAGCCATGGCAGGCCCGGAGTCTGCGAAATGGAAAAAGGCATTGGATAGCGAGATCCAATCCATGTATGATAACCAAGTTTGGAATTTGGTTGAAAATGTGCCCGGACGTAAGACCGTTGGGTGCAAATGGATCTTCAAGAAGAAGACCGACGTGGATGGAAACGTACACACATATAAAGCGCGATTGGTCGCGAAGGGCTTTACTCAAACTCCCGGAGTTGACTATGATGAGACCTTCTCACCAGTTGCGAAGATAAAATCTATTAGAGTGATGCTAGCGATTGCCGCATTTCATGATTATGAGATTTGGCAAATGGATGTCAAGACCGCTTTCCTTAATAGGAAGTTGGCTGAGGATGTTTACATGGCTCAGCCAGAGGGGTTTGTGGATCCGAAGCATCCGAATAGAGTGTGTAAGCTTGAGAAGTCCATTTATGGACTTAAGCAAGCATCTCGCAGATGGAATCTTTGCTTCGATGATAAAGTCAAAGAGTTTGGATTTGTACGAAGCGAAGATGTATCATGTGTATATGTCAAAGCCAGTGGGAGTATAGTTAGCTTTCTCGTTCTATATGTCGATGACATATTACTCATAGGAAACGACGTCCCGACTCTGCAGGAGGTTAAGTCCTGGCTCGGGAAGTGTTTCGCTATGAAGGACCTCGGAGAGGCTTCCTATATTTTGGGAATAAGGATAGTAAGAGAAAGAAGTAAGAGACTAATAGGACTTAGTCAGAACACTTACTTAGAGAAGGTACTAAAACGTTTTAGTATGGAAAACTCGAAGAAGGGAGAATTACCGATACAAAGTAATGCCAAGTTGAGTAAGACTCAAAGTCCGAGTACCGAAGCTGAAATAGCTGAAATGAGCCGAGTACCATACGCTTCCGCAGTTGGCTCAATCATGTATGCTATGACTTGTACTCGCCCTGATGTAGCCTTTGCTTTGAGCATGGTTAGCAAATATCAAGGGAAGCCTGGCAAAACTCATTGGATTGCGGTGAAGAATATCCTTAAGTACCTTCCGAGGACGAAGAAATGGTTTTTAGTCCTCGGAGGGAGTGATGACTTGAAGGTGCGAGGGTATAGTGACGCCAACTTTCAAACCGACAGGGACAACTACCGTTCGCAGTCGGGCTGGGTCTTTACCCTGAATGGAGGAGCAATGACTTGGAAAAGTTCCAAGAAGGAAACCGTAGCTGATTCAACGTGCGAATCAGAGTACATTGCAGCGAGCGAAGGGTCGAAGGAGGCGATATGGTTGAAGAACTTCATCGGTGATCTTGGAGTTGTACCTGCCATAAAGGAGCCCATGGAGATTTTCTGTGATAATGAAGGAGCGGTTGCCTTGACCAAGGAACCGAGAGATCATGGTAGATCACAACATATCGATAGAAAATATCACTTTATTAAACATCGTGTAGAAGAAGGACAACTCGTAGTGAAGAGGATATCATCGGAGAATAACCCAGCAGATCCGCTTACGAAGGGACTGAGTGGGGTTAAGCACTTGCAGCATGCTAGGAGTATTGGGCTGAAGGATGATATTAGCATAGATTAGATAGTAGTAGAAACGTGTAATAGATAAATGTAATTAACATTTGATAATTAAATAAAAGAGTATTATTTATGAGTAATGTTACTGTCTTATGTTAATTGTTTAACTATTGTTTCATTTTGCATGTTTTGACTTCCAGAATAATTGAATTTATTAAGAATAATTGAATTATTCAAATTGTCCACAATCGTTCATATGTTGGAAGTAGATATGAGTGAAGATTGTCATGAATTGGTGTGTAGATTGTCTAAATGGTATTAGGCATAGCAAAGGGTTGCTGCAACGTTCATGAGTGCTTATGAACTAGTTTTGAGCATTGGAATAAACCCGCGCTTGCTGGAATCACTTTATGGAATATGATATAAAAAGGTGATCGCAAGACGATAATATCATATAGTCTTAAAACCTAGATATATGGTTTGTTATTTGTTAATTGATTGTACATTGATAATGTGAAAATGCATCAGTAACTCGATGTTATAAAACGCATTGTTGTGTATAGGTTATTAATGAATAAGTAAATGCATATAAGTCGAAGTTTATCGGTTACTTTTATCCCAAGAGGGTAAAAGCGATATCTCTGCCGCTCGATGATTTGATTTGACTTATGTGTCGGGCCCGGTCAGAACTGAATTGATGTGTTCGATTAAGTTCTATGTCGAATAAATCGGAGATCGAGAAACCAAATGCTAGACAAATTATTCCATAGAATTGTCAGCATGATATCTAACAGAGGACTGTACGATCCCTTATCTAAAGGACAAGATTGATTAGATCAGAGTTTGACAGCGTTTTTGAGAGCTACGATTGCAAATCGAATTGTACTTATGCATATAGTTACTAGACTTATCCAAGTGGGAGACTGTTAGAATAGTGTCTAAGGCTGCAACTATATTAGGCAAGTATTTGACCCGATTGTGCATGGTCCTTTTGGGTTGCCTTCACCATAGCAACTTGACAGGATGATTTATTTTGAGAGAGTAAATATTATTAATATATTATGAGAATAATATAAGGAATAATAATATTGTTATTTGATTAATATAAGTCATAAATTAATTAGAATAAATTTGGTGACTTAAAGAGATTAATTAAATAAGAGGGTATAAACTGTCAATTGTTTGATAGTTACACTTTGGGCTGTAAATCCTTCTTGGATAGGGTTGGACGATTTCAAGGGCTTGGGATAAGCTATAAATCATCCAAGGGATTATCATGGAAAGGATTTGGACTGCTTTGAGTAAAGATTATCCAACTAGGGTTTAAGGGTGAAACCCTAGGAGCCTTACAAGTATAAATAGACCCTTAGGGCAAGGGAAATCAGCACCTCTGCTAAAGCAAAGAAACCCTGGCCGATTTCTAGTCCCTCTCCTTTCTCTCAAATCATCCTCTTGCTAGTTGGTGTTTGTAAGCCATCAGAGGAGTGACATTTGTGACTGTAAAGCTCCAAAAACAAGAAGATCAAACAAGTGTTTCAAGGTAAGCTTCTAACTCTGATTTTGTATTGTTCTTATACTCTATTAGCCATTAGAAGTCTTGGATTCAATGCATATTTAATTAGAGAAACCTAGATCCAAGCATTACGGTTTGCATGTGCACATAGGAATGTTCATATGGCTAAAACCCATCAGTTTGTTCTAGAGACAATAACTCATCCTTAATTATGTCGACCTCCACCAAGGGTGAAAATTGTCCCTTGAAGAGTGTCTTAAGGTCTTCCCAAGTAATGAAATCAATAGCTACCTCATTTTTGGGTTAAATGACCAAGCCCCACCATTCTTTTGTTGATTTTTG
The DNA here is from genome assembly GCF_002870075.4 of Lactuca sativa. NCBI lineage: Eukaryota > Viridiplantae > Streptophyta > Magnoliopsida > Asterales > Asteraceae > Lactuca > Lactuca sativa. Next base: position 25,852,585 of record NC_056626.2, read on the forward strand.
AAATAGATTCACGACATAGAGAACCTTTGCTACATTTAGACAGAAACTTTAGGTCAAATCACCTTCTACTTTTGGTATCCATCGTGTACTCACGACTAGATGCTTTTTACCTTGGTACTAAGGCGAATGCCAAGTTGATAAGTGTTTGTAACTATAGTTTCTCTTTTGTGCTTTACTTGAGTTTGCAATACTCTAGCTGGAAAGCATCTCTCCACAACTTGCCATAGTTCAACCTTAACCTGTTCGAACAAGTCAAAGAGCAACTTGTGTATAGCCTCGCTTATTTTTGAACCAACCAAATCTTTAACATTGACTCCCTTAGGCAAAATTCCATTATTTTGTTGAGGCGTGGGTATGTTATTTTGTATGGAATTCACAATTATGAATTTTAACATGATAATATATCTTTTAATAGTTTGTAATCACCTATGAGTGGTCTATTTAAAGAAACTTTCATCTCCTCCTCGGTTCTCCTTGTGGCCTTTTAGTCCTAATTTTGTATATTATGATTTTGTTAGTTCAGGAAAATACTAACATCCATATATATACATAATTTGTAAGGTCACACCTTATGATCTGATGAGTCAAACACATAACATACTGATCTATCAGCATCAACGTCTACAAGTCGACACCGCCAGCGCCAGCCGAACAAGTTCAACAACGTCAACTTGTAGCATAGTTGTTCGGTTGTAATCTTTTGTATATTAAGCGGTTATTATGGATAAATATAGAATAGATGAGATCTTGTATCTTTATGATAAGATCGGTTCTTAGTATAAATTAGATTCAATCTAGTCAATCAAGGGATATACATGTGTAGATTAGTATATATACAACATTAGGGCAAACCCTAATGTTGTGTTTGCATTCATGACTTTGTGCCAATTGTCTTGGTGACAAACCCGTCTTCTTTGTGAAGACAAAACCTCTTTTCTTGGTCAAAGGAACATTTGAAGAACTTCTGTGTTATTTACTTTCTGTTGATTATTTCATTTATATTAGTTTTTTTCCTTGTTCATTCTTGAAGTATATCCGATCAAATACAAACCTTCATAATTGTTCTTAGAATTCCACAAAGTTTCTCAAATTGAAAGTTTTAGTTTAGTCTTAACCTCTATTTCTAAGACTCCCACACAAGGCTAGTCTTTATATATTAAGATTTTTACTACTTTACTCCTAATTTTACCGACTCATTAATGATAAAAATGTATAAAAAATACTAAAAAATTCATAATTTCAAATCTAAAAGTCAATTGAATATTTAACCCTACCATAGAAAAACAATCAAACAAGAACATACAAAAAGGTGAATTCACATATTCTAAGTCTATGTGATCCTAGTCATGCATAGTTTTATTGTATTCATTTTACAGTTTGATCATATCAGTCTAGTCTAGGATGCAAAGATATTAACCTGCATATTTTTCTTATTTAATATACAAGTAAATACAAATAAGATTTTCCGATTACCATGGTTGAACACCAACTAACTACTCATCCTACATTACCTTTTTAATGTTCTCACTAAAAGTGTTTTTCTTAGTAACTTAGAGCTTCAGTTGAAGTCTAAAACGCATAGTTGTATGTTCAAATCTCTAAAACTAAAGCTCTTATAACAACTTGTAACACTTTGATTCTCTTTATTGGAAAAACTCAAATTTGTACATAGGTCCCTTCTTAAAACAAATAATAAAACATCACTTACTAATTCATTCCATGAAGGTTACATAAAACCCATTATCCTAAAGAAACTAGCAGAAGTATTTTAAGCAAAGCTTATAAAAATTTTAAACATAATGTCGATTTTTTGCAGTCAGGTCGTGTTCTTCCCTTTTTTAACCTCAGAGGATCCTTAAAAATATTCATAAACAATAGTAAGCATTAAGCTTAGTGAGCCTACACAGTACTCACGTATTATATTAATCATATATCTCCAAATATCATATAAGCACAAATAATAACGTCATACATAAATTATAGCACATATGGTTTGTACCAATACTGTCACTCTCCCTTATAAGGTCACTCTTGACACACTAATCACTTCCCCTTATAGGGTCACTCATGATCATCCTTAACCTTGACAATTTCCCTTTTAGGGTCACTCACGATCAACACATATATAGATACAAATAATATAATAAATGAGTTAGAGTAACTCAGCTGACTAATTTTGATTCAAATATGTAGATTGATTTATGGATAGGCACAACATATTTGTATCACCTAATTAAGGTATAGCTCAGAAAGCAGCGAGCCTAACTTCAATGCTTCATTGATGATACTCAAGAACAAGAAATCAAATCACAGGGGACTAAGATCTCGCGGGGAGAGAGAGATATAGACAGATACAGAGGGAAATAGAGAGAGAGAGAGAGAGATAAAGAGAAATAGAAAGAGAAAGAGGGAGAATTAACAAAAAAAAGGTGTGAGAATGAAGGAGCTTGAGGCTTCTATTTATAGACACCAAGACTAGCCTACGCACCAAACCTAAGCATGGGACGTATTGCGTCCATGTGGCAATCTTGGAGTCTGCTATGTTTTATTTGTCTACTAACACATGTGCCTAAGCAGACATGTCCATGAGCCACGTAGGAGAGGGATGCATCGCATCTATGTGGAAAAATTCGATCTTATCTTCATCTGGTCGTAACTTTCTCATACAAACTCTGTTCTTGACATCTTTATATCAACAAAATCATCTGTGAATGAACTACAACTTTTATTTAGACTATTTTTGCTAAAAATCAATTTATTTTTACTTCTAATTTCATAAATATAGGATTGTACTTTATAATCTTTAAATCCTGAAAACGGAGTGCTACAAAAAATGTGGTAATAGAGATTAGATTTGTAATGTACAAATTTTGAATGAAATTTTTTTATCATCTCTTTGATTTGTACAAATATTGAGTTAGCAAAGAAATTACAGAATTTTGTAGCGTAAAAATATATGGATGGATGTACTTCAATAACAATTTCCATATTAACTTTGATCATTATAAGATTGTTAATCGATGCCATTGATGAAAAAATATAACAAATCTACTTTTGTCTTAGCCATTTCCCAAATTTTGCATGGGTCAAATGTATATTGGATGTAACTTTTCCCTCTTTCCAAATTGGAAAAGTCCTCTCCAAGGTGACACTTTAAGTAACACCTTATGTCTATTCCTCAGTTGGCATAGCTTTTTTGAAAAAATTGAGCCACCAACATTTTATATCGAATAAATTCTACCTTATAGGTCTTCTCATGAACTAAATTCGGTCCTATGAATGTCTTTTCTAATAAGGCCCAGGATTTTATACCATGCACACCCCAAAAAATTTCATTTCTCACTAAAAAATTTACAACAATTTTGGTGTACATTAGCATTCTCGAATACAAGTAGTTATCATCATGATTATACTGGCCTCAAGTACAGGATCGAGTCGGGAGTCACAATAATATATCTGAAAAATAAATCATCAGAACAACATAAGCCTCACCACTTAATGAATAACAACTACAAAAACATAATCATATAAATCATATAAATTACATAATAACTCATTTTCTCACATATGTAGCAATTTATTTATATCAGTTTGTGGTATTCTCATAACTAACCTCTTAGTAGTGATTTATCACTCATTTATAATCTATCTCTCAATCAATGATCTATCTCTCAGTCAGTAATTTATTTGTCAATCGTGATCAATCTCTCAATTAATAACTTATCTATCCTCCACAATCAATGTATCAATTAGACTTTATATCTCATTTAATAATGTATCAAAACATATCTCAAAACAACCTATCTTATTAATAATTAAATTCTTAATCTAGTGAATTTCTTAATTATATGATCTCTCTTAGTCATGATCTATTTCTCAGTTATAATCTATTTTAATCAGAATCTATTTCTTTAATAGTCTAACCTATTAATAATGTATCTATCAACTGTACTCTATTTTTCAATTATAATCGATCTATTAATCAAGCATCAATCTTCTGATTATAATCATTCCCCTAATAATGATTTATTTCTTAATACTCATCAATCCTTCATCAATAATCATTTATTTAGATCTTTATACAATTTACATATCCAATATCATAGATATCATAAATATCACATATAGCACAAATTAAATACAAGCAATAACTCAAAAATGATATATCATTTAATCTGATCTATCTCTTGATTATAATCTATCTCTATATTAGAAGTTATCTTTCAATTAATAATCTATCTCTCAATCATGATCAATATTTCAATCAGATATTAATATCTCTAACTAATTATTCATTTAAATTATGTAATGTGTCTTATAGATAACAAATCAATAGATGTTAGAGTATAGTTACTCACCTAGTTAGTTAACATACTAATTCCAGTTTTGGTTTCAATCCTTTGTTGCCTATCAGCTTGTCAGGTGGTAGCCTTAATAATCAAATAACAGGTTTTCTCAAAACTTTTCATTACTAACTACTAACTACCATCCGGGACCTCTAGTCACAAAACTAATCAATTCTTATAATATAATCATAACAGGCTTAACACGTAAGCCATTAGCTAAATCCTCATAACGGGTATTTCTCAATCTTGTAACTCGTCCTCGTATCGCACGTATAACAGTATAACATCACCGTAGTAGTCTCCCGTAAATGACTCCCGAGCAACGTCTTCGATCCCGCATTCCAAAACCCTCTAAAATGACTCGAGACTCATATATTTATACTGGGCATTGGTCATGTCATGACCATAGTGTCACATCGTGATAATATAATGGATCTTGTTTCCACCACGTATCACACTATCCTGCCATGGGTCCCGGTGACTTGCCTCATTTCACGTCATGCCAAATATATTTTTACATCGTGAAGATTGAATAGACTTTGTCTCGCCACATGTCACTCTCCGGTTGACATATGTCATTACGATTCACTCATTGCCACGTCCTGGTAAATATACTTTCACTTCTTTTGGTCTACTTTGATTCTACCGAATGCTGCCACATTTTCTGAATTTTGGTGGTCTGCATCCCACCTACTACAAGCCCCACGCGTTGCGCCATGCACGCATACAAATTTTTGTTTGTTCTAAAAAACATATCTCTCTCATACGAGCTACTTTCCCGATGTTCATTATATCCACGTGTAGTATCAACGAGAATTACAACTTTCATTTGTACTCCATCGGCTAATTCTCAATGTATTTTAAAATCATATTTTTATAGAGGCTTACATTGTTAAAATCCGTGTGAAAATCATAACTCCTTCATATGATCTTCGTTCTCGACTGTCTTTATATTAACAGATTGGTAATTACAAGATCTTCAACTCTCTTTTACATTGTTTCAGTTAACGCTCAACCGATTTCAATTTCGATTTTTGTGTCGAAAACTACTGTAGAAATCATAACTTTTGCATATGAAGTCAGATTTAAACGTTCTTTATATGCATGCTCTCGGAATTACCATTACTATGACTTTCGTTTATATCACCAAGGATAATGAGAAATATATTTCTACTTCGAGTTTTATAAACAAAAGTTTATATTAAATTTTACTGTAAGGTGAAAACGGGGCGTTACACCTAAGATCCTAGTTCTTCCAATCTTTTGGATGGTGCATCGTAAGGGTCTCATGCCACATCTAGATCGTCCGGTAGCCTAAAGTTCACCTCAAAGCGTGCTTGTCGATGATGAGACTAGCTAAACGAAAACCTCGCCGCAATTTGTGGCTTAGAAATCATATTCAAAGGATCCTGTATTTCAATGAGTCGCGTAGAGTCTTCACATTACTAGAATCAGCGAATAAAGAGACAGTGGATGGAAGAGACCATGGATTTTGGATGTTTGTTTCGGATTGGGGAAAGATCGACAATGAAGTTGTGAGAGAAAGAGGGATGATGAGATGATCGAGGGATTAGGGAGCAAAAGTGCATTGATTGATTTGAGGGGAATGACTTGATTTTAGTACCATAAATTCCCTTCAATTAGTTTCAATACCATATCCCCGTGTTCAATTTTCCAAATATTTACAAAAATGCCACAAAACATTTTATCCTTATATAATTTTAATCTAACAACACTCATTTGATTCTCAAATTCTCTTGAATATATAAGTTCTCAAATGATCCTAACTCTCTCTCTCTCTCTCTCTCTCTATATATATATATATATATATATATATATATATATATATATATATATATAAATATATAACAAATAGAAAGAGGGGGGGGGGGGGGGGGGAGTTCTTTTGACAACGAAAAGATTTTCAAGAACTTGGAAACTCCTATTTCACTCATCATTTTTCAAAAGAAAACTCACTGATCTTAATAAAATTCAGCGTCAAGCTATATCTAAGCTAAAAAAAATATATTTAATGATTTTTGTTTTGAAAATTCTTCTTATAAATATGCGTGCACGCATATATATATATATATATATATATATATATATATATATATATATATATATATATATATATATATATATATATATATATATATATATATATATATATGGATCTTCTGCATATTCCTTCATTCTTAACATTTTTTCTCAATTGAACACACACACACACACACACACACATATATATATATATATATATATATATATATATATATATATATATATATATATATATATATATATATATATATATATATATATATATATATATATATATAGTGAGGTTTAATAGAAAACAATTATTAACCATGCAACTAAGGAAATAATTTTTTTTTCAACTTTTAGAGTTTATTTTTTATTTTAAAAAAAAACTAAAAATATAAAGATTCATAATTTTTATCTTTTTTCCAATGATATCAAATTCAATAAAAAAAATTTACTTTTTTTCGTCAAATTCACAGTGTGAATCTGTGTAGATTTAAAACGATAATCTGAATTCACACGGTGAATCTGAAAAATATATAATTTATTTATCATCTTTTACAATGTGAAGTTCTTAATTTAGATATTTTTAGTTTTTTTTCAATAAAGAATAAGTTTTGATATTTGAAAAAATATATTGTTCTTTGGAAAACCATTTATAATGTTTCTCTATTGAACTTTTATTTGTGTTTGTGTGTGTGTGTGTATGAAATAGAGAACCATTATTAATCAAGAATCAATCCAAAGCATCATAATTTAAAACGATCAAAAGTAAAAAAGGAAAGGTTGTAGACTTTTAGAATGGACGTACATGGATTATAAGAAAATCATTACCTTTTTCTAGGCAATGTTTTTTATGGAAAAAAAACCTAATATATCATTGTTCATGATTTTTCATCATCTTTCAATAGAGATCCATATTAATATAAAAAGAATGAACTTTTTTTTTCAAAAAAAACTCACTTCATTTTCTTTGTTTTTTGAAAAGTTAATGTCTACTTTTTATCGAAAAAAATTAATAAGTATATCAAAAGTCATATTTTTTAGTACATTTTAAAAATAGATTCATATTGATGTTTAAAAAAATATCGAAATTTCAGTTCAAATTCATATTGTAAATATATTTAAATTCAAATTGTGAATCTGCTCAGATTCAACTTTTAGAGTTAATGTATACTTTTTATCGAAAAAAAATTAATAAATATATCAAAAGTCATATTTTTCAACTTTTATAATTTATTTTTTATCAATAAAATAAGTAAGAAAACAAAGATTCATACCTTTTTAACTTTTTTTCAATGATATCATATTTATAAAAATTAATTTTTTTGTCAAATTCAGTTGGAATTTGGGCAAATTCACAATGTAAATATGAATTTACACGGTAAATCCAAAAAATTTATAATTTATTTTATGTGAAGTTATGAATTTTTATATTTTTAGGTTTTTTCAATAAAGAGTAAACTCTAAAATTTGAAAAATATTTGGTTCTTTGGAGAACCATTTATAATGGTTATCTCTCTCTCTCTCTCTCTCTCTCTATATATATATATATATATATATATATATATATATATATATATATATATATATATATCTATATATATATATATATATATATATATATATATATATATATATATATATATATATAGAAAAACACAATAGAAAACCATTATTAATCAACTAATCAATCCAAAGTATTAGAATTTAAAACGATCAACAACAAAAGGAAAGGTTATAGACTTTTACAATGGACGAACATACACTGGAATATAACAAAACCATTTCCTTTTTTAGGCAATCTTTTTTATCGAAAAAACCTAATATACCGTTGTTCATGATTTTTCATCATCTTTCCATAAAGATCCATAGTAATAGATAAAGAATGATCTTCTTTTTATTATTATTAAAAAAAACTCTTTATTTATTTATTTATTTATTTTTGAGAAGTTAATGTCTATTTTTTATCGAAAAAAATTAATAAATATATTAAAAGTCATATTTTTTAGTAGACTTAAACATAGATTCATACTATTCTTTAAAAAAAATATCAAAATTTCTGTTCAGATTCACATTGTAAATATAACTTAGATTCAAATTATGAATCTGTTCAGATTCACAATGTGAATAATAATAAGTCAGATTCACATTGTGAATTCTATAACTAAATTAGATATAGTTCAGATTCATAATGTGAATAAATCCATTTATTGATTTTATAAAACTAATTTAGTAGTAGTTATAATGTCAAAATATTATAAAACTGCATGAAAATATATTTTGATTCATATGTAAGTTTTGATTAATCAAATATTAAAATAGTAAGTTAGATTCACATTATAAATGTTAAAATTGAAATATTTATAGTTTTTGTTAATAGTGTGAATCTGAACTGATCGAGTTTTTTTTTAATCGATATTGATGTTTATTAATAGAGGACAAAAAATTGAATTTTTTGGTTTAATTAGTTTTTTGGATAAAAATAAACTTAAATATTGAAAAAAAACAACGAAATGAAGTGGACTATTTACGAAAAAAATTGTTTTTTATATATCAAAATGGATAAAAAAAACGTGGCATAAAAATCGTGAACAAGCATATATTCGATTTTTTCGATAAAAAACATGGTTTAAAAAAATTAAATGAAAAAAAATGTTGTTTTTTCGTAAAGAGGTGGGTTTATGGTATAATTTGGTGTATGTGCATCCAAAATAGAAGTATACATTCATTTCCTTGGCTGTTAATCATTATGATTTTCGATGTTCACGACTAGTTCATTGGTTCTTTGTTAATAATGGTTTTCTATTGAATCTCATATATATATATATATATATATATATATATATATATATATATATATATATATATATATATATATATATATATATATATAAAGGGAAATCCTCAATAACGTCTCAAAATTTTGGTTTAGTTTACATTTTAGTCCTAAATTAATTTGTGTCTATGAAAAAATCCTAAAAATCGACAAAAGTTTGTGTTTTGACCTTTTTTACCGGTCGGAACCGATAACAAATTAATTTGAGACTATTTTGTAAACCGAACCAAAAGATTGAGACTTATCTACAAATAAAAATATTGTGACTTTTCTGCAAAAGAAAATCTTATTATTATTATTATTATTATTATTATTATTATTATTATTACTACTACTACTACTACTACTTTATTAAAAATGTAAATAAGTATATTATTTTTTAAATGTATTATTATTAATATTGTTAATAATAATACATATAAATACGTTTAAATGAAAAAAAATATTAAATACATTTTTTAAGGGTGAAGGTGAAGGGATGATGAAGCTTTAAACATTAAAATCATGAATGTCTTCTTGTATATACTCAATTTTCATTTCACATTTGTTATTATTGTTTTCTATTCATAATATTAACACTTAATAATTCAAAAGAGGTTACATATTTGTAAATTGTTTGTAAATAATTTAAGGTAGAATGATTTCTTACTTTGAATATAAAATTATTTAAGGTAAAAGGATTTCTTTTCAAATCTAACTGGTCCACTAAAAACATCTACAAATATAGCCAATATTAAAATTTAAAAGTATTAATTACAATATCTTGTGAAATAAAAAATAATTTGACATGTTTTGTTTTATCACACTACATTTGTTATGTTTATAAAATACCACAGGAATAAAGTATTAAGGGGAACATGCATGTTGGCAATTCAAATACTTACACACAACACATACACATATAGAACACGCCCACAGACTAATAGATGTGGTAGCAGAGCCAATCATAATGTTGATCTGATCCCAGTTGCGGACCCAAATTCAATTCAAGAAAATATATATAAGAAATGTCAGCTTACAAGTTGAGAATGAAAAGAAAGAAAAAAGAAACTGAGAATTTAATGATAATATTGATAGTCCATAACACACACACACACACACACAAAAAAAACTGAATTATAAAGAATTCTAACAAATGTGAAAAGACAAGATATAAAGTGAGAATATACAAGCAGACATTCATAATTTCAATACTTAAAACATCATCGCCCCTCCACCTTCACCCTTAAAAAATATCTTAAATATTCTTTTTTTCATTTCAATGTATTTATATGTATTATTAACAATATTAATAATAAAAATTTAATAAATAGTATACGTATTTAAATTTTAATAATAATAAAAATATTAATAATAATAATAATAATAATAATTACTACTACTACTAATAATACAATTAATAATAATAATAATAATAATAATAATAATAATAATAATAATAATAATAATAATAATAATAATAATACTAAAGCTTTTGTTTGCAAAAAATCTTTTTTTTTTGCAAAAAAAAAACATCAATATTTTGGGGCAGTTTACAAAATAATCTCAAATTAATTTGTTACCGATTCCAACTTGTAAAAAATGATCAAAATGCAAATTTTTGTCGTTTTAAGGACTTTTTCGTAAAAAAAATTATATATATATATATATATATATATATATATATATATATATATTTATATATATATATATATATATATATATATATATATATATATATATATATATATATATATATATATATATATATATATATATATATATATCCAATAAAGTCCCTACATTTTGACATTAGATTCAATTAAGTTTGTATATTTTTTTCTGATTAAGTCATGAATGTCGGAAATTGTATTCAATTTCATCATCTTTTCCAGGTTATTATCTTTCCTACTTTCAAAATTTGCACTATTAACCCAAATTTTAATTTTTATTTCAAATTTGGTCCAAAATTTACACTTTTGTTTCAGATTTCAAAATTTTGTTACAAATTCAACCTAAATATTATTTTTTTGTATATTTTTTTTTAATTTTGTTTCAAATATGTTATTTTTGCTTTATAAAATCGTATTTATTCGAAGAAAACATATTTTTCACTTAAAACCTCTTCTTTTTTCTATATAAAAACATTTTATCACAAAATATTTTTTTTGTAAATATCTTGGTTTTCTATACTTAAAATGTCCATAATTTATTTTCGAATACAACAAGACAAATGTTTTTTTTTATAAATTTGGTCCAAAAGATTTTGTTTGTGAACGTATATAATTCGAAGACAAATAACATGTCAAAATTACTTTTTGTAAATATCTTGGTTTTTTATGTGAGAATATGCTTCTTATTTAAGTAATTATCTTGGTTTGAATTTAACTTTTTTTTTTAATGTTTAAGGAAAATCTAGTAAACATAATCAACTTCAATGTTTTTTCTTATTGTTCAACCAAGGATGAAATAAATTATTTTCACATAGGATGAAAAAAATATTTTTATTTTTGCACCTTTATAATTCTAAAATGAATAACATGTCAAAAATTATTTTTTTTTTTAAAAAATCTTGGTTTTTTATGTGAAAATATGTTTTTTGTTTTATTAAATATCTTGGTTTTTTATTCAAAGAAATTGTTTTTAAAATTTTAAGCAAAATCTCGTAAGCATAAACACTTCGACGTTTTTTTTAATATAAACAAATAAATTGTAATATCCATTTCCATTTATAAATGTTAATAAATATAAACACTTGTTTATAAAATGAAAGTGAATATATATATTTTTTAGCTAAAATGATCAACATGAAAGTTGTAGTAGTCGTTAAGACGAACATATGGATATAAAGAACCTCGAAAATGTAGTTCGTATAAAGAGGTTATGGTATTTACAAGTTTGAAGAAAATAATATCATACATAATGATGTTAACAAAACAATATGTGACCACCGTTTCTTTTTTATGTTTTTTATTCTTAATATTTTAACATATTTTTCAAATATAAGAATCATAGTTTAACAAAAATCTTTTAAAAAAGGTTTTTATATATATAAAAGAAGGATTTTTATGTGAGAATATTTTTTAATGTATAAATATGTTTGGATAAAGCAAAAAAACATGTTCTAAACTAAATTTATATATATATATATATATATATATATATATATATATATATATATATATATATATATATATATATATATATACACTAAATTTAGGATGCATTCATATGGGACGGTTCACTTAAAAATTAAAAAAAAAAAAAAAAAAGTAGAGATCTTGAGATTCAACATCAGCCACATATTTCTCATTTTCCGTTCTAATATTTCAATGTATCGACAGCAACAGGGTATGCCTAATCATAAATGATTATATGGCAAAGAGGTATAATCATATAGGATTACACATGTTTATAAGTATATGTCTAATCATAAATGATTATAAATATATGTATGTTCATAGATTGAGTAATCATAAATAATTATGACAGTTGGTGGCAGAAGAGGCGGTGGTGACAAAGGTGGCGGTGGTATAAATAAAGGAGGTGACAGTGGTGGGGTCGATTGGTGTCAAAGGTGGTGGTAGTGGTGGTAGTTGTGTTAGTTATGGTGGTAGGGATGGTGGTCGAGAAGAAAGGAATGGGTGACGTTGTATAATCTTTTATGATTATACCAGACCTACTGCGTCGGTACGCCGGAGGGTTAGAGCGACAGATGTGAAATACGTGGCTGATGTTGAATCCACTACTAGAAAACAAACCTTTAATGACGCACTTTTTACGACATGCACTGATTAAGGATATGCAAAAGGACGTGCCATTAAAATAGTGTTATCTCTCCAAAAAATTTAAGGATTTACATCACGCATTATTGCGTGCCCTTAATTTAGTGTCTCAAGAAAAAAAAAACACGGAGGGCACTTTATCTTAAACACACGTTGTCTTTACCTGTCGCTTTATAATTTTAATGAAACGCGCTTTTAGTAGACAAGGGGGGAAACGAAATCCCCAAAATTTTGAAAACCCGCCTCGTTTTTTTTTCTATCTTCTATCTATATTTCATCCTTGTAATCCACTCTCCCCTCTCTGATACTCTCTCCTCTAGATCTCCCTTCATCTCTACCTCCCGTCTCTCTGTAAACCCTAAGCCATCGCCACCTCCCTTCTCTCTAGCACGTGCTAGGATTTTATTTTCTTTCAAGCTTCTGCTTCTCTCGTTTTCTCTCAACCCAGTACGTGCGAGGGTTCGGAATAACTAAGCGAATTCAAACAATCAATCTTCCATTTCAACTTCTTTCAACTCTAGATCATCGAGTATTTTTTCAGATTCCTTTTCCTGTTTTGTTCACTTTCGAAATTGGAATGGGACCCGTTCTTTTCTACTTCAATACTCTCGGTCTCAATCAACTTTTCTTCTTCCACTTCGTCATCTTCTACTTCTTCTAACAATGGTGGTTCCTGCTCAGGGGTAATCTCGGCAATATGCAATTTAAAAACCCCAAATAAGTCGAATTTTTAGGTATAGGGTTCTTTATCTTGAAGCACAAGGCCATCTGCAATCGATTCAGCTAATCTGAGCTCACAGGTACATGTACAGTTTCTAGTAAAAAAAAAAAAAGAAACTGGAATCATGATTGATAACCAAATGCCACTCATGTAATCTATACTTTTGATTTTATGACAAGGTGTGGATCATTTGTTTGTTTATCATAGCATTTTACATTTAATCCCATTTTCTAAACTACAAATTAAAAAACTTAATAACTTCTGTTTTGCTTGATTGTGGGCATGCTCAATGATTGAATCAAGTTTACACTGATTCCCTTCTACGTGATACTCACATAAAATGGAATACCTACTGATTTTTGGATATCCTGTTTTTAAAATGGACACGATACATGCAAGAAAGTTTGGAAGGTAACCCTGCTGCTGCCACATTGAAAAATCTTTCAAGGGGTTTTGTTGCTCTTACAGTCCCCCTCACTGCAAGTTTCCCAAAGGCTAGTTCACTACAATTTCTCTTTTTTTTTTAATTACTAAACTACCCCTCCCTCAAATTGAAATACCATTTTCACTTTCATGCAGGCCCTCTTCTGTTATTGGATCACCTCCAACTTGTTCTCCCTACTATATGGATTAAGTAAGTTGATAGAAATTATTAACCGACTTAGACCATGTTGTTTGAATTAACATCTGATTTTTTTATGCTATTCTTGTTTCAGTAATAAAGAAACCCTCAGTGAAGAAGTTTCTCAACATACCCATAATCATACCTCCACCACCATCTCCTGTTAGTCAATCAAAGCCAACTGTCTCCTTCTTTGAGGGTTTGAAAAAGTATGCTGCTGCTTAAGCAATACAATGTCATTTAATCATATGATAATTTTCATTGCTCAAGCAATGCAATGTCATTCAATTATGTGTTTACTTTTATGCTTCTTCTTCTCAAATTCTCTCTTACTCTGTTTTGTTGTCATTTCTTCTTCAATAGCTAATTATTTCCTTTTAGCTGTTCTGGTTGATTTGGGTTGACTAACCGTTGAGACTTTGTTTCCCAACCATTAATCAGTAGGTTGTATCATTGGTATCAGAAACAGAAACCGGAGCAATGATACATAAAGGTATAGGTGAATCCTGAACACCCTGCAGGATTTAATTGGACATCCTAATCAACACTCTTCTCGATTGACAAAGATTGAGTTCCCTCATTTTGGAGGTGATGATATTAAGGCTTGGTTATGTAAGGTGAATCGGTTTTTATAGCTTGATCACATATCAGAAGCATTAAAGGTGCCTTTAGCTTCTATTCATTTAGAGGGCAGGGCCCTTCAATGACATCAAGGGTATTTCTCAAAGTGAAGGAGTAAAAACCATGAAGCCTAGAGCCATATATCAGATATGCTAATACTTCAAACATCAAACTAGGACTAGGACTTATTTCTACTCTAAAATTAGTTGGTGGAACGTTGGCAGACCATAGATTTCTATTCCTTGGAGTTGGAGAGCTTCACAATTTATATTCCACCTACTTAATTTATATCATTTTATTATTATTATTATTATTATTATTATTATTATTATTATTATTATTATTATTATTATTATTTTTCTGAATTATAAGCTTTTGTTTATGTTAATGCAGGCTGGCACAGGAATTGCTGAACTTATAGCTCTGGATATATCAAATCAGGTTAGAATGAATATATATCTACACATTTTTAATAAAAACGAAAGAAAAATTAAGAATTATGATGGATGTTTTCTATAATTATGCAGACAAATCGCGTCTAGATTTACTTCAGCATTTCAAGAAACCCTGGACCCATGATCATGAACCTGTTAATGACTTCTTGGATGCAGTCAAGGTTTGAATTTTCTCTTTGGTAATTACATATTATAAATAGTATAAGCATGATAACAAAATATTACTAAAGTAACTATTTAACTTTTCTTAATGAATCGCTTTAGGAGGTTGTAAACATTCGAGTATGTTTTTAAGATGAATCAATAAGTCCTAAAAGTAGCTGTTGTTAAACGATGGATTGAAATGGCATCCTCTAAAGAAATTACAGAAGCCAGAGATGTACCTAGTCCCGTGGGGACCGCATTAAGTATGGCAGTTGCTTTAAAGAAAGACCATGAAGCTAGTAAGTTTGTCTTTATTCAGTTTGTTATATCATAATCGCATCATTTAAAACCATACAACAAGAAATTTCTTAATTTTTTTTTCAACATTTCATTCATCATAAGCTTTTACAGGATGGGTTATCCTTTAGATTAATATGCAAGTATGTAACCGTTTTCATGTTGAGGATAATTTGGTCATTTCTGCCAAGCACCCTAATCGTAATCGGTTTAAGGTCGTCAAACGATTAATCGGCCACCAAAGCCGATTTCTGCAACACTAATTAGAATGTTTTATGTATTTTTTTAAAAAAACGGTAATCTTTTTTTTTTTAATTTTTTATTATTTTTTTAGGTAAATAAAGTTCCGAAAATAATAATTAATTTTTTTTTTTTGGATTTTTTCTTTTATTTTGCATTTTAAAATTATTTTTATATTTCGTTTCACGGTCTTACAAAATTAGAATGGTCTCAAATATATATATATATATATATATATATATATATATATATATATATATATATATATATATATATATATATATATATATATATATATATATATATATATATATATATATATATATATATATATATATTGTGTGTGTGTGTGGATCATGTGCGATGTCCCCCACAAACAAGTTATGGTTATGGTATTAGATGTCTGTGGTGTTTATGTAGCACTCTATTTGTCTACTTTATTAGGGTAAGTTCCAACCCAAAACCACTTTCAGTGTGTCTCATTCGCTTGACCAAGTCTACCCTATCCCAACCCTATTGCCAGATTATTTTTGTTTAGTTTTCTAGTAAGTCTAAGCGTAGGGTTTATGTCATTTTGCCATACTTTATATCATCGTTATTCTTATTTAATACAAAAGGTAGGATAAATAAACTTTTGATTTAAAATTTAAAACTTTGTGTTTTACGTGTGTCCACAACGTAAAGACGAATAATCTGGGACTATAATAATCTTAGATCTATTGTATAATAAATTTGTATGTTGAAATAAGTAAAATAAATTTGTACGGGTGACTTTTTTTTTTATTTTGTGTTTGTTAAATAATTTTTTTATGCGTTTAATTGACAAGTTTATTTGAAATATTGTAAAATTTATTGGTGATTTAGTGCAATCAACAAGTTTTAACGTAGATGTTATTAATATTAAGATAGACTGAGTTATATTTTACTCACTGAAGTTGACGGTGCGAGATGCACACTCAGAATGATTAATATGAACTCGGAATACGAGGGTCCGAAGGAAACGTCTTTGGGTACATGGTTCCAAGGGGCTACGTCCCTTGGCGGGGTCTAGGGTCAGGGCTGCTCCTAAGGTTTTTTGGGCCCCGAGCAAAATGACATAATAATGCCCTTTTTTTTATATTTTTAAACTATAAGGAATATATGTATGTTATAATTTTATAAAGCAACAAATCATTCATAATTCTTAAATATAAGTTCATTAGAAGTGAAATCATTAACATCATCTTCCGCATCTTTTTCAACATATTCATAGAAATTGTTCTAACTAACAACACCATGTTAGAAGGGATACTTTTTGTATTTAGTTCTTTGAGTCTGTCTTCGGAGTAGGAGGAATAAGGTTAGTTATCAATTTGTTAGTATGTAAATTCCTTAAAAGTCTAGCATCTCTAATAACTAGAACAATAGAACTTGGAGTCCGTTTCAAATTTAATTAAAGATTAAACTTTCCATTTGGTTTGTTAGTGTTTACCTCTTGCATTTAAACGAGTCCACAACACAAAGACAATTAAACAATACATAAGCATTCAAAATAAAACATGATATTAGCTTTCTAATTTCTTTATGTAAGTAAACAGAAACATTTAGTGCTACAGAAAAATAGCATGTGCCTTTTCTACTTCAAACTCCACTAAACCGTTGATTTGGAAAGCAAAAGAAAAAAATGGTAATGATAATTTAAAACAAATCAAAATTTTCCAAATGCTAATACACAGACTACTAAAAGGGGGTGAACAATTGATAGATTATACCAATTAATCAACAATAATCATGTTAAAACCAAGCAAAACTTTAAACAATAAATAAATAAGCAATCAAAATTGTAACATCCTGTTTCATGCCATTTTTGGGTCGTGGGCTGGAAGTCGATTGTGCAAGGCTTTATGTCACGGGACAACACAATCACCGTGTGCCACTTAGTGTAACTTCGACTAAGTTAGGCTACGACACTTCTTTTGGATGTACTAAGTAAGCAAGAGAATAAAGGCTTTGAAGTTTCTACAAATGAAAGAGAACTTCTATTAGAGAGCTCGAGAGAATACAAGAGAACTTCCAATGGTTTGGAGCAAATGAGCTCCTCCCTATTTATACTTGTCCTTCCCCCTCTTGGGAAGTTTCTAGATATTACTATATTAGTCCTATATTCTTGACTAATCTAGAATATTCTACCAAGTTACATATATTTACAAGTCTTCATGAAATGTTCTAAATCATTCTTTGATGTCCTAGAGAAATCTAGGACGTTTCAGGGTCTAATGTGCTATACTTGTAAGTTCTCCTATTTTCTTGAGTACTCCGGAAGAGTCTAGAATCTCGATCGTGTCACCCTCCCCCACCTAAGTTCTTGACGACCTCGTCAAGTCTTAGATATGTACTCATCGATCTTGCTTCGGAACTGCCACACATCTTGTTCTCGTTCCCAACTAGACTCACTATCGGGTAGGCCCTTCCATCGAACATAGTATTCTGTCCAATTGGGTAAGCCTCGTTTACGAACTGTTCTGTCTACTAGGATTTCGTCCACCTCCTAGTCATATGAGACTACGTTTGCTACTGGGGCTCGATGTGATTTGCTCCTCGATGGATCTTCTTCATCACGATTGTAAGTTTTGAGAAGACTTACATGGAATACTGGATGAATCTTTAAGTAGGATGGTAATTCTAGCTTGTATGATCGGGTCCCAACCTTTTCGAGAACTTTGTATGGCCCCTTGTGTCTTCGTTTTAAGCCTTTGTGTACCTTTCGGGTGGATTTGAACATCCTTTGTGGGAGTTTTACCATCACCTCGTCCCCTACTATGAACTCTCTTGGCTGCCTCTTCTCGTCCGCCCATTTCTTCATTCGCTTAGCTGCCTTGTGTAAGTAAGACTTTGCTATGTCGAGTTCCTCGTCCCATCCTTTGACAAACTTGTACGCAGGTGGGCTTGATCCTTTGTAACCGTTTGTTAGATCTTGGGGCGTCAATGGTTGTTGGCCTGTTACAGTCTCGAAAGGACTCTTCCCCGTATCCTCACTCTGTTGTAAGTTATATGAAAATTGGGCCACATCAATTAGCTTGGCCCAATCCCGTTGGTTTACACTGACAAAGTGCCTCAAGTAAATCTCGAGCAAGTGATTCACCCTCTCAGTTTGGCCATCGGTTTGAGGGTGGAAACTAGTCGAGAAGTAGAGTTCTGATCCCATTAGCTTAAATAGCTCCCTCCAAAACTTCCCTGTAAAGTGGGGATCTCTATCACTTATAATGCTTCGAGGAAGTCCCCAATACTTCATGACATGCTTGAAGAATAGTCACCCTACTTCTTCAGCTGTGCAATCCCGAGGTGCTGGAATAAACGTTCCATATTTGGAGAATCAATCTACAATCACCATTATTGATCCGCACCCTTCGGACGTCGGTAATGCTGAAATAAAATCCACCGATATGCTTTTTTTGGATTAGTGTCTAAGTCCATAACTATTTTGGTATGTACTTGACCCGATGGTGCATGGTCCTTTTGAGTTGCCTTCACCAAAGCAACTTGATTGGAGAAATAAATAGAGAGAGAGAGGTTATTATGATTTATTAATATGCTATAAGAGTAATGTATTAAAGGAGAAATCATATTTGTTTAATTAATATTGGTCAATAATTAATTAAGAATTAATTTTGTGATCAAGTGTAATTAATTAAACTAGAGGGGCTGAATTGTAATTATGTGATAGTTATAAAATATGGTAATGGTTATCCTAAATATGGGTTGAACGAATTCAAGGAGATAAGGATCCTTGAAATCATCCAAAGGATAAAGGATAAGGGTTTTTCAAGGCTTATCTTATGGTTACTTGGTGGGCAAGCAACTAGATAAGGATAAGGACTAAAACCCTAATCTCTACACCTATATAAAGACCCTAAGGCTCATGAATTCGTCCATGCCTTCCCAAAAGGTCCTAGAGACGGATTCTTATACCTCTCCTCTCTCTTTATACCTTCTCTATTTGCTCTTGGTGTTTGTAAGCCATTAGAGGAGTGACACTTGTGACTCTAAGCCTTCCAAAGTCAATTCAAGGAGGAATTCGATTGTTATTGCTACATAACAATCAAAGGTATGATCTTAAACCCATTTATATGTTAATATCGATTTCTATATGCTAGAATTAGGGTTTATAGCCTTGGATAACTTGCATGTACAATAGAGAAACCTAGATCCAAGCATTAGGGTTTGTATGAGCACATAGGATGTCTTATGACCAAAACCCATCAGTGGTATCAGAGCCTTGATTGGTTTCTATTGTATTGATGCTTGATGTAACTGAAAAACGTGTTTTGGCCTCATTGTTCGACCTGACTCGGCGAGTCACTCTTGGACTCAGCGAGTCAGCCCTACTCGGCGAGTTCCAGAGGGTGACTCGGCGAGTCGGTGCGTCAGACAGAGGTATATCCGGGATTTCTTGCTGTTTTTGCTTATGGATAGTTACCTCATCATATTAGATCAATATAAATCCGATTTTATGATATATTTGACTATATTCTTGATCTAATTGAAGATATTTATCAATTAATAAAATATTTGTTTCCTTATGTGATAATTGATTATTTATTTTGATTTAATTGGTAAATTGTTTTGCAAGAAATCATTAAATAAATCAAATATGGATAATTATGTGATTAATTGTTAATTTAGATTATTTGTTATTTGATCCTTATGTTATGAAATGTTTCATATTTTTTTTATAGTTTAAATTTGAACCCAAAAGTTTTGTTGTTTTGAAATTTAAATAGTTAAAACCGTAATGTTTGAAAAAGGTTTCAAAACTTGTCCTCAAGTTTTGGAATTTAAATTTTTGATTAATAGTTTAATTTGATGTATATTTAAATTCTAAACCCTAATGTCTTGAAATGTTTCAAAACTTGCCCTCAAGTTTTGGAATTTAAAAGTTGATTAAAAGTTTAATTAGGAATGTTAAATTCTAAAACTCTAGTATTGTTTTGAAAAAGTTCAAATCACACCCTTATGGTTTTATTAATTAATTAAGGTGTATAATTAAAAGAAGTTTAATAAATCCATAAAAGTTTAGGTTTACAATTTAATTGAATTAAAAGTATAATTGTTAAATTAGACCACCTAGTATTTTGAAAGTATAAAATACACCCTATACTATATATATATATATATATATATATATATATATATATATATATATATATATATATATATATATAATATTATATGTATGAGTAAAAGTCAGTCTTACCTTTAGTAGACCTCATTCACGAAGCTGGTCTATAACGGATGGTTAAGGAAATTGCCTATAAAGTGACGATTGAATGGGTATCCACTCTTACCCACTGCACTCTTGACTAGTGGAGGGTCGTTAGCCGAACGGTTAGGATGGGACAAAACCTTCCATTATAAGTATGATGAAGTATAAAAGTAACTAAATGTTTTCATAAAATTCCCAATCTTAGTTACTTAGGCAAAAGTGAATTGATGCAATTCCATGAAATTACACTTTGTGCCCTTGCGAAGACGTTAGTGGAGCGTGTGTGGTTTACCGACACACTAAATGGTTCTAAGCAAAGGTAGCAAAGGGTGACTCAATGTTTGTCATAGTTCGATGGAGCGTGTGTGGTTTACCGGCACATCGAATAGATGACTGTAACATGTGAGGGCACCATGTAAGTTTGCATGGTTATTCACACCCGCTTTGTGATCCTCGGCATCCCAGTCACAAACAAGAGGAGCATATCGAGATTTAAACATGCCATTGAAAGTTCAATGAATCTCAAAGGATCTAGGAGTTTTCATAGATTTAAAACTTAAATTTCTTTTTCGTTTTTCGTGGTCGAAATTAGTGAATCGTCATTCACTTACCTTCAAATATTCTTCAATTAGGGTTACGGCATCCCTCTCCCGAGTTGTAGAATATTGTGTTGGGTCCTAGCCTTAGTATCTCATTTGGGTGATTTACTAAGGATTCAATCAATCAATTAACTTGAATTTGTTTTTCTCCCGTTTTGTAGATGTCAAAGTTCGACAACTATGGTCTTCCCAAATTCCGTGGAACAAGCATTCCACATGAAGATGGTATTCCACGATTCAATCGAGGAACGAGAAATCATGCTTCACTTCCTCCTCCTCCTCTTATTGTTCTCCCTAACCCACAAGATCGAAGAATTGAAAGGTTCAATATCACTAAAGCCCTATTGGAAATGAAACATGAAGATGGTAAATCCGTGTGTGCCCACGTTCTAGGAATGAAATCACACATTGATAGGTTGAGAATGTTGGGCGTGTCATTCCCAGATGAGTTGGCTGTGAATTGGGTTTTGCAGTCACCTCCTGAATCATATAATGAGTTCAAAAGAAAGTATTATATGATGGATCATGATGACAACCTCATTGACCTAACTTACATGCTCATTGCTGCCGAATTAGAAATGATTTGGCGAAGCAATGGAGCGTATTTGTTGGGAAAGTGAACCAACCATGCTTCCGAGGACGTTCTAGGAGAACCGACCTGCGTTTGCTGCCAAAAGAAAGGGTGTTGGATACAAGTCTGCCCAAAGAGCCTGAAGAGTCTAGAAGATGGGAGAGTCAAAAAGTATGGCTGCGCTTCAGGTAAAATCCACTATTTAACTCCATTAAGTTCCTATTCATTGATTCTTAATACATAATGTGATAAGATTGCATTTGAATGTTTTGCAGGATCGGTGAAAAGAAAGGAAGCTTGGTGAAAGAGCAAGATGAATCTAATCACAAGGAATGGATCTTGATCGCATGGACTTGAAGATTAGATTTTGAGCTTAGATAGTTATGATAGAGTTGTTAGAAATTTTTTCTTTTGAAATACATAGTTTTCAATGGATTTTTCATTGTAAGGACAAATGTTTTCCGCTGCTTTTATAAATAAAATAAATTTTCGTTTGACTTATTTATTTATTTGTTTATTTCCTTGCAATGAAATCGTTATTGAAGTTGGTGTTTGCATATTTCTACAACAAATGGATATGATTCTTATTTATGGAAAAGTCGAGAATTTACCAAATAGGGAGAGTTTCTCATCGCCCAAGTTTCAATTGGACAGAAACTTGGAATCATGCAACGTGAATGCACAATGGATGAGAAATTTCGTATTTGGAAATTAGACTAATTCATTGACAAAGTGTCAAGTGAAGGACTAAGAGATCGAGTACACAAAGTTGTGTGTTGATCAAAGTCCACCATAAGAGTAACAAGATATTTGTCATGATTTACTAAAGGTTTAGTAAATATGATTATACTTATAAGATTAAGTGTAATTCTTAATTGATTGAAAAAGTTTAAATCAACAGTAGAACGAATAACAAGAATCAAGTAGGCAGAAAGATAAAAGTTTCTCCATTCTAAGAAGAAGGGAGAGTACCTTTTATGCTTTATGATAGGTCTTAATGATTAAGAACCATATTTCAATTGATCCTCTAAGTACAATTGTATGTTTAAAAAAGAAGAATCAAGAATTGAAGAAATGGTTAAATCAAAAAGTCAATCATACTTTGTTCCAAAACAAGTCTTAAAGTTAAGATTGTGACATTGAGTGAAAAAGTATTAAGAAGGTTTATAACATTCATTAAATGTGGTAAGTTGTGATGTCTTGGATAAGACAAAGACCAACTAGGACCAATTTATGAAGTGTTTTGATAAAAGCTACACTAACTCTTGAATATTTGTTTGTCAAGAAATGGTTATTGACAAGAGAATCTTATATGTCAAGGAGTCAGTGGGAGTCTTAATGGTCTTGAAAGGTTTCAAGAACAAATCAAATAAACCTTATCGATCATCACTAGCACACGAGTTGAGGTTTACAACCTATTGTGAGGACATTATTTTGGTTCTGTGCCAATCCAATCGAGTTAATTATGCATGAGAGTTCTATGAGTTCTCATTTTGAACGCATAAAAGGCAAAGCACCTTAATCAATGAAAGGTACATTGATAGGAAAGGGTGAGCTGCTTAACTACTTGGAAGACATGGTGGGCAGATGTGCTACCATAAGGCAAGAAATCAAGATTAAGAAAGTTCGGTCCATATGAGTTTGAATTTGTCGTAAACCTTGGTTTTAACAAATTCACATGGATAGGAACACATACACCGTTTAATTCTAAGTGTCATAAGATTTCCTTCTTCATGAAAATGATTGTGAGGAAATGCTTTCACTAAGAAAGATTTTAAGAAGATAGTGATTGTAAAATTGCATTCTTGAATTCGATTATGGTTACGGTATCCCTTTCCATAATTTGAATTGTGAGGTTTGGCAATTAGTCTTAAGTGTTTAGACACAAATATGAACTATCGAAGGCAAAGGTGTATAAGTTCAAGAAGCCTTGATAAAAGATTATCAAAGCATTACGTATTAGAAACATGAACTTAAGAAATTCAATAAGTATTGATTTTTTGAAAGTTAAGATGTTTATGAATACATGTCGAAGCTAGTGGGAGCATAAGTGTTATGTTTTATAATAATCATCATGATAGTGGGAGCATAAATGTTATGATTGTATGATTAGTAAAGCACGTATTGCAAAGTTGGCAATATTAATTATAGAAACCAAGAGTTATACCTTGCAAAGTAGTAAGGGTTATAAAGTTGTTTTGCTATAATTAAGGGAGAGAATATTATGCTTCATTTCAAACCTAAAGGCTTAGGTTGAGAAATGTTAATAAATTTAGTCAAAGGTACATAGTATGTTCTTAAAATTTCGATTATGATTATGGCATTCCTCTTTACAATTCGAATTTTGAGAACATAGCAATAAAAACATTATGCGTCATGTCCCATACGCTTCGGGTATAGGATCGATTGCAAATGCTTTAATGTTTGACCATTCTAAAATTTCCAAATGTCTAGCGCATTTAGAGGGAAAAAGGACTAGAATTGGTTTTGACTAAAATGATTAAACAACTATCAAAGGACAATCCAAAGTTCGACGAGCATTGGTCGCTTGTGAGTAGTTGGAAGTATAGTATTGGAAAATATGGAAATGTTTCCATATTGGATGGACCATATCGACATCATTACGAATAGATAAGATTCTATTAAGAATGAGTTGTCATATGGAAAATATGGAAGCGTGTCCATATTGGGAATTGAATATTGAAAAATCTATGACTAGATTAGAAACCTTTATGCAAAAGGATGTTCGAAGGAATGTAATTTGAGTGAGAAACATCATATCTAAGGAATTGTCTTGCAACAATCTCCGATAGAAGACTTTGTGATATCATTGGCAATAGTCTTTGTGACTTTGGTGCAGTGACATTACGAAAGGATAAGTTGCATAAAACGTTAGAATCTAGCATATTCTATAAGTAGCAAGAATTTGATATTCTTTCACTTATGGAAAAGGATTTGGAGTTGTGAAATGAGAATGATTGGAAATGTGTTCAATGTGATCTATTTCACAAAGTAAGAACCATGAGTAAACATTGTGTGCATGCTAGGAGCATGGGACAAGTGTTGTAATTCAAGTAAGAAGTTGATTAACCGAAACGACAAATAATGAGTAATCGATATGGTGATAAATAAAAGGTGTTTTATTTATACTCAAAGGTTTGAGGCCATATGGGATTAGTATTATTCATGTGTTTCACCTTTGCATGTTTTGACTTCCGGAATAATTGAGTTTATTAAGAATAATCGAATTATTCGAACGGGCCACAGTCATTCACACGTTGGAAGTAGGTATGAATAAAGACTGTCGTGAATTGGTGTGTGGATTGTCTAAAGAGCATTAGACATAAGCAAACGTTTGTTGCAACGTTCATGAGTGCTTATGAATATGAATTTGAGCATTGGATCAAACCCACGCTCACTTGGATCACTCCATGAATTGTATCACGAGTGATTGGTGAGACGATAACATCTTATATTCTTGAAACCGAGATGTGTGAGTTGTATCTTGCGAATCAGTTGCACATTGATAATATGTAAACGCACTAGTAACTTGGTGTTATAAAACATATTGTTGTGTGTGATTTGGTTAGTGAGTGCAAGCAAGAATTGTATCAAAGTTTATTCGTTCCTTTTATCCAAGATAGGATAAAAGCGATATCTTTGGGCCCCTCGATGATTTAGTGATGACAAACGTAAATGCTCGGCCGGGCTAGGGCTAATTTGATTTGTTCAATTAGTTAGTCGTCATAAATCGGGAATCGAGATATAGTACAAAGAGAATGATTAGAAATCATGTCTCATATGATATATAGAATGGAGGAATATATGATCCTTTATCTAAGGACACGCGTATCTGATAGGATCAAAGTTGACAACGGCTTTGGAAAGCTACAATTGCAGATCAGGATCTGAAGTCATACGCATAATAGTTATTAGACTTATCCAAGTAGTAGAATGTTGGATTAGTGTCTAAGTCCATAACTATTTTGGTATGTACTTGACCCGATGGTGCATGGTCCTTTTGGGTTGTCTTCACCAAAGCAACTTGATTGGAGAAATAAATAGAGAGAGAGGTTATTATGATTTATTAATATGTTATAAGAGTAATGTATTAAAGGAGAAATCATATTTGTTTAATTAATATTGGTCAATAATTAATTAAGAATTAATTTTGTGATCAAGTGTAATTAGTTAAACTAGAGGGGCTGAATTGTAATTATGTGATAGTTACAAAATATGGTAATGGTTATCCTAAATATGGTTTGAACAAATTCAAGGAGATAAGGATCCTTGAAATCGTCCAAAGGATAAAGGATAAGGGTTTTTCAAGGCTTATCTTATGGTTACTTGGTGGGCAAGCAACTAGATAAGGATAAGGACTAAAACCCTAATCTCTACACCTATATAAAGACCCCTAAGGCTCATGAATTCGTCCATGCCTTCCCAAGAGGTCCTAGAGATGAATTCTTATACCTCTCCTTTCTCTTTATACCTTCTCCATTTGCTCTTGGTGTTTGTAAGCCATTAGAGGAGTGACACTTGTGACTCTAAGCCTTCGAAAGTCAATTCAAGGAGGAATTCGATTGTTATTGCTACATAACAATCAAAGGTATGATCTTAAACCCATTTATATGTTAATATCGATTTCCATATGCTAGAATTAGGGTTTATAGCCTTGGATAACTTGCATGTACAATAGAGAAACCTAGATCCAAGCATTAGGGTTTGTATGAGCACATAGGATGTCTTATGACAAAAACCCATCAGCTTTCCCATGGTCTTTCGTAGATCGGTAGTGGTTCTAATAATCCCGCCGGTTTGGCCTGTTCGACCTTATCTTGTTGACAAATAAGGAAAGTCCTCACATAGGTGTCTATGTTACTTCGCATAATTGGCCAATAATAGGATCGTTCTATGATTGCTTTCGTACGATGAGTACTTGGATGTCCAGCCCATTTGGATTCATGACATTCCTTTAGGATTTCTCTTCTCAAGTTGTTCCATCTTGGGACATACATTCGATTGCCGACCGTGAATAATAATCCGCCTTCGACCCAAAATTTTCTGGTCTTGCCTTCTCTTGCCATTTCCATTAAGTTCTTCGTTAACGGATCGTGATTTAGCCCTTCCTTGATCCGGTCAGCAAAATCGCATGTTACTCGAGAGAGGGTTGCTAGTTCGGCCTTTCGACTCAGGGCCTCCGCAATTACAGTGGTTTTTCCCGGCTTATATTCCATGACATAATCGAATTCTGCTAAGAAATCTTGCCAACGAGCTTGCTTAGGACTTATCTTCTTCTGATTTTGGAAGTAACTAGTCGCCACATTGTCGGTTTGGATAACGAACCGACTCCTAAGCAAATAGTGTCTCCATAATCGAAGGAAATGTAAGATTGCTTTCATTTCTTTGTCGTGTACTGGGTTTCTCCGTTCTGTATCATTTAGTTTCCGGCTTTCGTAGGCCACTGGATGGTCATCTTGTAATAACACTCCTCCAATCGCGAAGTCTGACGCATCCGTTTGCACCTTGAATGGTTTCGTGTAGTCTGGTAGCTTTAAGACCGGTTCCTCCGTGAAAGCTTTCTTTAGAAGATCAAACGTCATTTGACACTTCTCAGTCCATTCCCATGAAACTTTCTTTTTTAGAAGGTCGGTGAGGGGAGTGGCTTTAGCTGAGTTTCTGCCGGATATAAATCTTCGATAGTAGTTTATAAGGCCTAGGAACGATCGTAGTTCAGAAACATTCTTTGGTGGCTCCTATTCTTGGATTGCTCGTATCTTGTTGCTATCCATATGGATCTTCCCATCAACGATCCTATGCCCTAGGAATGTTACTTCTGGTTGGGCAAAGGAGCAGTTTTCTATCTTTATGTATAATTGGTTTTCCCTGAGTACTTGGAAGACTAACCGCAAGTGTTCAACGTGCTCTCCTAACGACTCTGAGTAAACTACAATGTCGTCGAAGTACACCACTACGAATTTGTCCAAGAATGGGTGGAATATCTTATTCATTAAAGTGAAGAATGTGGTAGGGGCATTTGTCAATCCAAAAGGCATGACTAAGAATTCGTAGGAGCCATACCTTGTCACACACGTTGTCTTTGGTTCGTCCCCTGTTGCTATGCGTACTTGCCAATAACCCGACCTTAAGTCCAGCTTTGTGAACCATCGTGCACTCTCGAGACGGTCAAATAGATCAGCTACCAGTGGGATCAGGTACTTGTTCTTTATCGTTACTTTGTTCAGGGCCCGGTAGTCTATGCACATTCTTAGACTTCCGTTATGTTTCTTCTGGAACAAGACTGGGGCACCGAATGGGGCTTTTGAAGGGCGGATAAATCGTAGCTCTTTAAATTGTCTTCTTAGCTCTTCCAACTCCGGTGGAGCCATTCTATCAGGACACATCGCCGGTGGCTTAGCTCTGGGCTCGAGTTCTATCTCGTGATCCACTTCCCTTCTCGGTGGTAACTTCTTTGGTAACTCTGGCGGCATCACGTCCTTGAATTCTTCTAGTACTTTTTTCACTATCTCTAGCATCTCTTCATTGAGAGGGGTGGTTTCTTCTTTTAACGTTGCTAAGTATGTCTTTTCTCCCTTCTTTAGTCCCTTGTTGAGTTGCATGGCCGACAAGATCCGGGACTCCGTTTTGCTTCTTTCCAAGGGTACGATGTGTATCGTTGAATCCTTGGTGATATACATGGTTTGATCTTCGAACGAGAAAGGGCGTACCTGGTCGAAGAAATCCATCCCCAAGACCATGCAATAATCATCCATGGGTACTACGGTTAGATCGATAGGACCCTTCCATCCTCCGATCTCGATAACTACCCCATAAGCTACTCTAAGAATAGGCTCGGAAGGAGAGTTGACAACTTTCAACCATCCTATTTCTTTGGTGTATTGAATGTTCATCTTTTCAGCTTCATTTTTAGAAAGGAAATTATGGGACGCACCTGTGTCTACTAAGGCTTTAGTGACTTTCTCGTTTATACTAACTTCCAGAAACATGAGTCCTCTTTCCTTCTTCGAGTGGGTCTCTTCTTTTCCCACCGAATTGAGGCGTTGCATTGAGCCTAGTTGTGCCTCGTCTATCTCTTCCTTTTCTTTTTCGAAGACCATCGCATTGAAGCTTTTCTTCTTGGGACAATCTTTGATTAGGTGAGGGCCGTCACATAAGTAGCACTTGACTTCCCTTCGAGGTCCCCCTTCAATCGCCTTCCCCTTGAAAGTTGATGGTCTTGCAGTGGGTTTATCATCCTTCTGTTGCGGCCTAGTTGTCGGTCTCTCTCCCCACTAGGTTTCCTAATCGGGGTATCTCTTCGGAAGTCCATAAGGTCTTCCGCTACTGCTATAGCTTCGTCAACATCTTGGACGTTCCTCCTCTTGAGCTCGTTGTAATCCCAAGATTGTAGTCCATCTTGGAAGTAAAATAACTTGTCTTTCTCCTGTAAATCGGGTAACTCCAGCATCAAGGCAGTGAACTTTGCTATGTAATCTTTGATAGACCCGACATGTTTCAATCCTTGGAGTTTCTTCATGGCAACGTCTTCAGGATTATGGGGGCATAATTGTTTCTTGAGTTGTCTCTTAAACTCGTCCCAAGTGTCTATGACATATAAGCCTTTTTCAATGTCGCCATGCTTCCGCCTCCACCATAGTGTCGCGTTTTCAATCAAGTACAGAACGGCGGTGTCTATTTTGTACTTCTCATCCTTTACTCCGATAGCATTGAAATAACATTCTAGGGACCAGAAAAATTCTTCAAGTAGTTTCGGATCATGCTTACCTCCATATTTCGAGGGTTTAGGTGCTTCTTTGTGTGGCGTCATCTTTGTGACAGATCCTACGGCTATCGCTGCTTTGCATAGCTTCACCTCATCTTCTAAAGCGATTATCTTCTCACGAATCTCATTTCGCAAGGTGTTGACAAGTCCAAGGACTTCTTCCTTGATGACACCGATGGTCTCCTTCAATCCATCGCTCATGTCACTTATCTCCGCAACGAACTGATCAACGATATCCTTCCATTCAAGGATCTCCCCGATGTTGATCTCCGTCCTTGTAAGCTTGTTTTCTAAGCTTGCCAAGGTATCTATCGATTGGTCCCTCTTCTTGGACTTTCTTCCTCTCTCTTCGACGATAGGGGGTAGGTTAACTATTTCGCTACTTCCTGCTTCCATAGTCATGATCTCTTGCTTGTACGAAACCTGGCTCTGATACCACGTGTCACGGGACAACACAATCACCGTGTGCCACTTAGTGTAACTTTGACTAAGTCAGGCTAGGACACTTCTTTTGGATGTACTAAGTAAGCAAGAGAATAAAGGCTTTGAAGTTTTTACAAACGAAAGAGAACTTCTATTAGAGAGCTCGAGAGAATACAATAGAACTTCCAATGGTTTGGAGCAAATGAGATCCTCCTTATTTATACTTGTCCTTCCCCCTCTTAGGAAGTTTCTAGATATTACTACATTAGTCCTATATTCTTGACTAATCTAGAATATTCTACCAAGTTACATATATTTACAAGTCTTCATGAAATGTTCTAAATCATTCTTTGATGTCCTAGAGAAATCTAGGACGTCCAGGGTCTAATGTGCTATACTTGTAAGTTCTCCCATTTTCTTGAGTACTCCGGAAGAGTCTAGAATCTCGATCGTGACATTTAGGGCTCAAGGAGGAAAAATGTATTCCTTGTGGAAGGATGTAATGTTGGTTAAGAGATTTAATCCTTGAATTATGTTTTGGGTCGAAGGGTAGAAAGAGAAATGTCATAGATCGTGTTCTTGCATGAAATATGAATTTTTGTTTGAGAAGTTTTTAGTCCAAGATATTTAGATAATATTGTAGAACTCTTCAATACCTTTCCGTGGATATAAAGAACATCGAAAACGGAGTTGGAACGAAGAAGTTACGATCGTTTGAAGCTAGGACCATTTTTGGGTCAACCACGTACGCTGGGTGTAAATTGAGTACGTTGGGCGTACTAAGTATACCTGAGTACGTTGGGCGTAAATTGAGTACGTTAGGCATATGTGATCAGTGCCTAAACCCTATTTTTGTGGTTTGAGCTCTATTTAAGCTCGTTAACTTCCCTAAGCCCATTCCATTCTCAGCCTCCACCTCTCCAACACCCTCTCTTGAAACCCTAACCCTAGATTGAGCCTTGTGAGCAAAAATAATGTGTTTTTAAGTGCTTTGGAATGTTCTTGGTGCACCTTGGAGAAGAAGAAACTCATTGAAGAAGTGTTGGTTATTTTGGAGTTTGTAGATCCAGAATTTGTTCACCTTGATCTTTCTTCTAGATGTATAAAGTTTGAATCTTGATGATGAAATTGTTAGATCTAGCTAGTATTGGGTGTTACGAGCTTTTGGTCACTTTAAGTGCATAAAGTTTAGATCTTGAAAGTTTGTGACCTTGTTATGGATAAAGTTGGAAACTTTATCCATCTAAAAATTATTTTGATTCAGATCTAAAGGTTGGACACTTGGACTTAATGGATTAAGTTGAAAAAGATGCACTTTTGGGTCCCTTTGAGACTTAAAGACTAGATCTTATTTTTTGGGAGCATTCTAACAGATAAAGTTGGAAAGTTTATCCATTATGGAGCTATTGTGAACCATAAAAATGTGATATTTATATCCCTTCTATACAAGAGTTGTGATGTTTTATTAGGTTAAGAACTTAGGGTCTTGGACATTAAGCACTTTATACCATGCAAAGTCATAAAGTTGGAAACTTTATGACATAGAACATTATTTGGGCTTGGATCTGAGTTTTGGACGTAAGGGCTTAAAGAAATAATCTCTTAATTGAGTTTTAGGACTAGACGGCATACACTGGGCTTACCTGGTGGAACGCTACGTGTACGCGGTCAGCACCCCACTATTGGTCAACATCAGAGTATGCTAGGCGTACTCTCTTGGTATGTAGAGCGTACTCCGCTGGGAAGAAATATTGACTTTTGGACCTTGACTGTTGACTTTGACTTTAACCAAGGTTAACCAAGTTTGACCTAAGGGCATTTTGGGTAATTTGATTATAGTTTGAGAATTAGGTTCTGTTAATTGTATAGGTGACCGATAGAGACAACTTTTAGAGAAGTGATCGGTGCAACTGTTCTTTAAGACTGTGAAGTGAGTTTCCTCACAGTGTTTTAGCGTGTCAAATGAACCAATGTCGGTCCATGGTTTTTTTATGTTAGAATGCTAGACATCTACATAACTCTTGCATATGATATGTGTTTATATGTTTACCGGACGGGGCCTAATGCCGAGCGGAGCCCGATGACTATCATGTATGTTATTTATCTTTCTGATTATTGCATGTGTTTATATGGTTATATGTTTATTTGTTTATATGTATACCGGGCGGGGTTTGATGTCAGGCGGGGCCTGATGATTGACATATCTGTTTACCAAGCAAGGCCTGATACAGGGCGGGGCCCATTACTTGTTTGATATGTATGGTATGTGGTATTTTAGGGGAACTCACTAAGCTTTGTGCTTACGATTCTCAGTTTGTGTTTTAGGTACCTCGATTTAAAAAAAAGGAAGAGCTTGGGTTGACAACATTACACACACCACATTGTTCCACATTTTATAAAACTCTGATATATTTGGATGTTTATTGGCATACGCTGAGTTCACTACAGTTTTTACGATATTTTTTTTGAAGTTCTGGAACGGTCCAGCAATCTAATTACCGACCATGCCATCATGCATCTTGATATGCACCATGCCACTACCTTTGATACTGCTCACCCAATCATCACCCATCTCTACTGTGCCATCCCACTCTTTGAAGGAGTCGAACCAGTCATGATTATACATCATGTGATAGGATGCTCCAGAATCCAAGACCTAAGTATCAGCAGAACTAGATGTACACACAGTTAGTACAGCACCATCGTACCCTTCATCAGAACTTTCCTGAACCACAACAGCAGTGTTATTGCTGCTTGATTCACTCTTGGACTTTCCATTCCTCAGCTGTGGAAAATTTCACTTGAAGTGCCCCTTCTCCTTGTAGTTATAACATTTCATGTTTGATGATCCTTTAGACTTTGATTTTGAACTTGATCTCCCTTTGTGTCTCCCTTTCCTCTCTTCTGTCCTCCCTCACCTTGCAAACAAATCGGGACTGGACACCGCCTGTCCACCTGAAATTTTTCTTTTCAATTCCTTGGACGTCAGAGAGTCCTTCACATCATTCACAGTGAATGTTGTCCTACCATAAATCATGGTATCAACAAAATTCTCATGTAAGTTAGGAAGTGAACATAAGAGAATGAGCATCTAATCTTCATCTTCATTCTTCACATCAACACCTTGTAGATCTAAGATGACGCAATTGAAGTTATCCAGATGATCTTTCACTTAGGTACTTTCAGACATCCTAAGAGTGTACAACCTTTGGTTATGATACAACCTGTTCATCAATGAGTTGTTCTGGTACTTGTCACAAAGTTTATCCCAGAGCCAAGAAGTTGTTGTTTGATCCACAACCTCCCTCAGTACTTCATCTATCAAGCTCAATAGAATGGCACTATGTGTCTTCTTCAGAATATCCACTTTCTTATCAACCGCCATATCCTTTGGCAGTTTTGTTTCTCCTTCCAGTGGCGCCGCACATCCTTGTTGAACCAGAAGAACCCTCATATTCACCTTCCACAAAGTGAAGTCATTTGATCCATTGAACTTCTCTAAATCGAACTTGTGAGTAGACATCTTCAATCACAAGAATATAAACCACAGCTCTGATACCACTTGTTAGGAAGTAATGCGGATAACAAGCAAAACCAAAAAAACACAAAAGACATAGTATTTACGTGGTTCGGTCAAGGAGACCTACGTCCACGGGCAGGAGGGGAGTATTCTTTATTTCAGAGCTCTAAACACATAGGTTACAAGTACAATTACATAGAGATTCGCCTATCACTCTAGAATTCAAGATACAAAATGACATAGCATGCATCCCTATTTATACTTGAGGGATCAGACCTAAAACCCTAATGGGCCAAGCCCATTGGCCTATAGGCCCATGAAGGGTGTTACCAATCACAATCCGCCATACACCATCTTCTGGAACATTCTTGAGCATTATCATCTTCTAGGCATACTTGGATCAACATGGCACAACAAAGGAATGAATATGGCGCATCATGTACCAAGATGGTCCATGATGGCACAATAGCTTCTTCATGGCGCAACAGCAACCCTAGTTGGCGCAACAAGGATCTAAATGGTGCAAGAGCATCAAGTATGGCACACAACATCAATTTTGGAGCAACAACAACACCATGAGCAACAGGCACGTGCATGGCTCAACAAGGCCATGCATGGATCAACAGGAAAACAAGATGGCGCAAGAGGAGAACAATATGGAGCAAGAGCATCCCTTTTTACCCATCTTTTCATCATGTGGAGAAACAAGTGCCCCTTGTTGCTCCATATCCCTTCCAAGTCCTCCAAACTCCTTCCAGGTGCTCTAAAACCCCTTGTACACGATCCATTCCTTTGGCACTTGATCAGTTCCTTTTTCTGATGATCCATTCCTTTCTTAGAAGATCCGTTCCTTTGTTACATGCTCCATGAACCCCAAGTGCTCCATTGAGTTCCAAGTGCTCCAAATGCTTCTTGAACATGATCCAAATGCTCCATATGTTTGAGTCACAATTAACAGATTTGAATCGGGGTTTTCCTGTTACCACCACATCAATATAAAGTGGCATTGGGGTACTCATATTTTCATCCCTCTCCTCCCTCCTAAAAAGCAGGGAATTTTGTTTCTGACCTCTCTCTCTTTCTTATCTCTCTCCTTAGTTTCTAGGGTTCTTGTTTTTTTGGTGTGAACCATTAAAGATACTCTACTTTTGGTACTATTATTCCAAGAAGAAACAAAGAGCATCAATAGCTCAAGTCTAAAAGGAAATCAAATTGTATAAAGTTTAGTATTTGAATCCCTCCTCTTCTAGCTTCTTATGTTAGTTTTAAAAGTATGTTTTTGTAATAGTAAAACTTAGATCTTCGGGTGCATGTAAACTTAGGATAATTTGCGAATGCTTCTGTGTGATCATATTTTCATCCCTCTCCTCCCTCATGAAAAGCAGGGAATTTTGTTGCTCACCTCTCTCTCTTTCTTATCTCTCTCCTTAGTTTCTAGGGTTCTTGTTTTTTGGTGTGAACCATTAAAGGTACTCTAATTTGGTACTATTATTCCAAGAAGAAACAAAGAGAATCAAGAGTTCAAGTCTAAAAGGAAATCAAATTGTCTAAACTTTAGTATTTGAATCCCTCTTCTTCTAGCTTCTTAAGTTAGTTTGAAAAGTATATTTTTGTAATAGTAAAACTTAGATCTTTGGGTGCATGTACACTTAGGATAATTTGTGAATGCTTCTATTGCCATGATCTAGTGTATAGTTGCATAGAAAGCTCAACAATGGTATCAGATCCATAAGTTTTTATTATATGCACATGATTTAAAACTTACAATTTTGGAAAATTAAAGAAACCTGAATCGTAGGACGCAACAGGCCCTGCCATATTTTTAATGTATTTGGGATTTTTGCTATATTTTCAAATTTAGGGTTTATCTTTATTTTTAATTGTGATCTTAATCTGTTAAAATCTGTATAACTAAAATAGGAAGATAAATATGTCTAACTGATTTGAAGATATGGATAATTATTTAATAATTAATTAATTATAAGATAATTAAAATAAATCGTAAGATTTTAAATTGTTTTAAATACACCCCTCATAAATTTTAAAGTTTATAATAGAATCCAAATTTATATGTAATGCCTTATATATGTAAAAGAAAAATATTGCCACTTCGTTTCTTTGTGTGGTGGATTGTCGTTATCCAAAAGGATTCATTATGATGATGTCTATTTAAAATTATAACAAATATAAGTACTAAAAAAAATTCATGTTCTTACTTATTTTAGGAAAATGTGAATAGTTTCTAATCAATGATTAATGCACATAAATTGTTACGAACATTGTTTATGGAGTTGTGTGGATAATCGACACATGAATTTAATATGTAAATAGACAATGATGTAGACTTATGGTTCTGGCTTATTGATGAAGTGTGTGAGTGGATAACCAACACATCAATATGAGGGCCATAACATAATCAAGGGTCTTTTTGCATGGTTGGTTCACCATCATATTTGTGATACCTCTGTAACCTAGGCAGAAATATAGGATGTGCAAATCCGAGATTAACATGCCATTAATTAGTTTTAATGAATCTCAAGGATCTATGAGTTTCATAGTTAGTTGAAATTGGTAAAGTGTATTACCTACCCAAAATAAATTTATAATATGATTATGATATCCCTTTTCATAAAGCAAATTAAAATATGGATCCTAAACTTAAAATAAATTGGGTAATTGTTTAAGGATTGAATCAACTAAAATCACTCTCTCTTTTAATAGATGTCGCGAATTCCTCTTCTTCATCCTCCTCCCACCAACTGAAACTTCTCATTCATTTATGTTCTCCAAAGAGAGAAACTCATTGGCGGGGCCAAGTACCTCGACTGGATGAGGAACCTGATGAACACTTTGTGGTATGACAATCGTGAGTACGTGCTCTATGATCTAATTCCTAAAATCGGTGAGCACTCAATTGATGAAGAGAAAGCCCTCCATTCAAAACATGTCAATGACTCAAATAAGTTCTATTGTATCTTAAAGATCTAATATGCTCAAGAATCATATTAAAGTGATATTGCTAATTAACATATGATACTAAAGGGTCACACTAACAACAACTTGATATAATTGATTAATGATTAGAAATTGATTTTAATAAATATTCAATAAACTCTTATAATTAAATTGGAAATTACTTATTTCTAGGAAATAATAATTTTCATTAGCAATTAGCATTATATGTAATTCATGTGGTATGGATTGATAAGTCATGCACAACATTTTGGACTTAATAAATTCTTTTCTCTTTTAACAAAAAGTTAAAGTTTATATTTTATAAACTTGGTTTTTGAAATATAAAGGTTTTGTCTTCTTATGAGCTCCTAGTTTTGAAAGTAAGAGAAGAAGTAAGAAGGCATGGTTGTTTGATTAATTTAAGCAAAGAATACATGACTTACAAAGCAAGGGGACACGCATCGTTTAGTGACATGGGGGCTTTAGAGGTTAAGAGCTTATGTGTAAAAGAATCACTTTATGAAGTCTTTCATGCCTTCCATTGGTTGATATATAAAACCGTAACATGCATCATAGATGCATGTTCTCTCCATTTTGAAAGGCTTTCAAGTTTACTTTTTGCATTTATGCTCTCCTTGGATCATATTTTGATATGAACTAAAGCTTAAGAGTTTATAAGAGTTCATGGAATAACATCTTCATCAAGTTGAAATATTGTTGGTATCACTAAAGTTATACATTCTTCATCAACTTACAAACCTCCCATGAGGATCCAAAGGACAACAAAGGCTGTATTTTCTCCATCTCTTCTTTGGTTGGTGTTGTTTTATTTCCAAACTTTGCAAAATGATCCTTGGCGGGTTTAACTTATTTATGTTATTAAAAAATGATCAAGTCTTCTGTTACTACATATTATGTTTTTGAAACTAGTTTTTGAATAAAAACCCAACAATATCATGATCGATTCAATGTCATCAGATCTCCAAAAGACATTCAAGAACACTTGGGCCTATGAGATGAACTTACAATTGATGAAATGTTTCAACAGAGAGAAAGACAATATCAATTCAATGGATTTAATGCCCTAACATCATGAAAACAAAAAGAAGGTGGTTTTATGTGTACTCATGTAGAACGGATGAAGAGCTACATAGACAAATTGAAAAACCTCGATATTGTCTTTAATGAGAACCTAGCACCGAATCTCATGCTTGGTTCCTTTGAAAGTTCATACGATAACTTTATCATGAATTACCATTTGAATAGTGTTGACAAGACAATCATGGAACTCTATAGTCTTCTCCAGAAAGCTGAAGTCTACATAAAGAATGCTCTCGATGTGCCAACCAATCAAGTTATTGCCATCCAAAGTGGTGGTGGAAACAAGTGAAAGTGTTCCAATCCCAAGTGGAAAGCGTTATTAGTGGCTTCGCATTCCCAGTGTGGGGAAAAGGCTAAAGGAAATAGAACATGCCCACCTATGAG
This sequence comes from Lactuca sativa, assembly GCF_002870075.4. NCBI lineage: Eukaryota > Viridiplantae > Streptophyta > Magnoliopsida > Asterales > Asteraceae > Lactuca > Lactuca sativa. Next base: position 25,891,258 of record NC_056626.2, read on the forward strand.
TGATCAAAAGGATAGTAGGGTTCAAGAAACCGGGTCTACTTCAAGTACTCATATTATCGAACTTCATAATACTACTATTTCTTATTCATGGGTTCTTGATACTGGTTGTGGTGTTTACATATGTATAGTATTGTAGAGACTAAAAGGAAGAAGGAAGCGTAAGCTTAGGGAGATTAATCTGATCATGGGAAATAAATGAAGAGGGCCTATCACAATGGTTGGAGAGTTCGAATTGAAGCTAGCTAGTGGAGTTATGATTAATTTAGCTAATTGTTATTTTTGGGCTGATATGTGTAGAAACTTTATTTCTTTCCATGTATTGCATAAAGAAGGTTTTCCGTTTTCATTTGACAATGAAAAAGGTTACAATATAGTTTATAAAAATGCTTGTTTTCATTTTAATGCTTCCACTTGCAATGACATATTTTAAAGTATTGATTGTGTTTCTAACAAATACAACGTTAACTTAAATATTGATTCTTCTAATAATCTAGATAAATCATTATTGTGGCATTGTCGCTTAGTCCATATAGATAAGAAGCACATCGCCAAGCTCCAGTCAGAAGGAATTTTGAAATCACTCAACCTTAGATCGGATGATGTATATGAATCTTGTTTGTTAGGAAAGATGATAAAATCATCATCCATAGGCGATTTTATCCATAGGCACTTGTGAAAGAGGTAAAGGATTTTTGGATCTCATACAAAAAGATATGTGTGGACCCTTCAGATCATCCATAAGGAATAGTAAACACTACTACTGGATTAGGTGTCTAAGCCTATAACTATAATTGGTATGTACTTGACCCAAAAGTAGCATGGTCCATTTCGGGTTGCCTTTAACAAAGCAATTTGACAGGATGGATATTTGAGAAAGAGGTTATTTGTGATTTATTAATATATTATAAGAATAATATATTAATTGAGAAATCATATTATTTAATTCGTATTGATTAAGAATTAATTTGGAATTAATTTAGCGATCAAAAGAGACTAATTAAATTAACAGGGACTGATTATGTAAATGAGTGATACATATGGATTGGGCTATTGATCCAAGATGGAATAAGTTTATGTGAGATTCCATGAAGATTTAGTCCATATGAGTTATTGGATCATAAGCCTAAGTGTAAGAATTAAGGTTTGCATATGACTCTTGGAATTCTACAATATATATGTATTCCCTAAACCCTAAAATCATTACTAGTGTATTCTATGATGCGTATAACCGATTTTTGTGTGATTAACCTCTCTCATTATCTTCCACTTTTTCATGGTGTTTATGACTTGTTTGAGGAATCACACTTGAGGTGTTAAGCTCTTGAAAGGCCAACAACTACAAGCTACAAATAAGAGGTATTCTTCTCACTAGTTTTATGATTCATGTACCAAATTTGTATGCTACATAGGTTTCATGCTTTGGATAATTTTTCGTTGCATGTATAACTAGAGAAAACTTAGATCCAAAGCATTAGGGTTATATGTGCACCATAGGAGTGTTATAGTACATATAACCCAACAGTGGTATCAGAGTCGTGGGTAGTTTTATGTTATATGGATGCATTGTTTAATTGTTCAAAGTTGAAAAACCTAAAAAATTGTTGTTTGACTGCTGGAATTGATGAGTCCCATGAGTGGACTCGACGAGTTGGCTCACATGAACATGAACTCGACGAGTCCATAGCCTGGCTCGACAAGTTGGATCATTAGATGGCAGTTTTTTCAAATTTTTTTGTCTGTTTTGGATTAGGATCATTACCAAAAAAGTTTTGGCCATAAAATTTTACTGATATGGTAATGATTGTCCCCATCCAATAACATGATGATTGTCAAATTCTAAGATAATTACTTGATTTTGTGAAAAACTAATTATTTGTAGAATTTGAAATTATCTTGCCATATTAATTTAATTAGTTCAAACTAGTAAATGATAAAAATTATATGATTATTTAATTAGTTTAAAATTTGAACTAAATGGATTGAAGAGTTTCATAACTTGACCTCAAGTTATGGAACTTAAAAAGTCTCTTTTTATGAATAAAGAGAGTTATATAAACTTGTCATCAAGTTTTGGAACTCAAAAGTTTTTTAAGGAGTTACAAAACTTGCCATCAAGTATGGAATTCAATAGTTTTTGAATTAAGTTTTGGAAGTTGGAAAGTTTAATTAAAAGGTTTTAATTTGAAATATTGACTTCTAAAACATCTAGTAATTGAAAGGTTTTAAAAAGGTTCATAACTTAAAAAAATAATTAAATAGTTTTTAACTTTGAATTTTTATAACCTTGATGCTTTGAATGGTTCAATTACACATTATGGACTTTATTAAATTGATTAAAGTTTTAATTAAAAGAGAATTAATAAATCCATAATCATATGGTTTAATGTTAACTAAATTAAAAGTTTAATTTATTAATAGATTAAACCACCTAGTATTTTAAAAGTGTAAAATGCACTCTTATACTATATAAAATTAAAAGTTTAGTATATTATATTTGTATAAGTAAAAAAGTTAGTCTTATCGTTAGTAGGCCCCATTCACGAAGCTGGTCTATAAGGGGTGTTTAAGGCAGCGACTTGTAAAATGACCGCCATTAGGTATCCATTCTTACCCACCGCACCCTTGACCAGTGGAGGGTTGTTAGCCGAACAGGTAGGGTAGGACCCAACTTCCATTAAAAGTATAATGAAATACCAAGTAACTAAATACATTTATAAATTCCCAATCTTAGTTACTTAGGAAAATATGTGAATTTGATGCTAACCCATGAAATTGCACATTGCACCTTATTAGTCGTTAGTGGAGCGTGTGTGGTTAACTGACACACTAATATGAGACTAATGAAGGATGGCAGTGGGTAGCTCGTAGTTTGTCATAAATCAATGGAGCGTGTGTGGTTAACCAACACATTGATTAATTGATAAATGACTTCGAGAGTGCCAAGCTAATTTGCATGGTTATTTACATCTTGTTTGTGATCCTCGGCATCCCAGTCACAAACTTGACGGGCATAATCGAGATTAAACATGCCAGTGAAAAAGTTCAATGAATCTCAAAGAATGTAGGAATTTCAATTCATTTAAAACCTAATGCTCTTTTTCATTTTTCATGGTGGAAATTGGTAAATCGTCATTTACCTACCTTCAAATATTTAACAATTGGATTACGACATCCCTCTTCCGAATTGTAGAATACTGTGTTTGGTCCTATTCTTAATATTTCATTTTGGGTGTTATATTAAGGACTTAAATCAACTAACTTTAATTTCTCCCCTTATAGATGTCTAGGTCTAACAACTATGGTCTGCCTTATCCTATTAGAAAAAGCTTTCAACATGAAGATGATATTCCACAATATCATACATCACTTCCTTGACCTCCTCCAATAATTCTCCCTGACCCACATGTTCATCGACTTGAAAAATTCAAGGTCACTCAAAACCTATTGGCAAACGAACACGAAGATGGAAAGTATGTATGTGCTCACGTATTGGAGAAGAAGTTGCATATTGGCAGGCTGGGAATGTTGGGTGTCGTTTTCCTGAGAAAGTTGGCTGTTAAATTGGTTCTTTAGTCTCTTCCCGACTCGTATGTTCAGTTTGTTAAAGACTACTATATGACAGATCGCGACGTGACCCTTATTTATCTTACCTATTTACTAATTGCTACACCGGTAAAGCAAATTTGATTGGAAGATCTACTTCTTAAACTTCCATGGACATTGACAATGGAAACATTGGAAGTCAAGAAAAGATTTCTCTTCCCAATGAAAAGTCCAAGGTTAAAACGTTTGACCAAATGGTAAAGAGAAAGGCTAAGTATGTGATTGTCCTGTGTGCCATTCCAAAAGAATCTGTTTGCTTCTATTGCCAAGAGAAGGGGCTTTGGATGTGAAGCTGCCATATTTACCTGAAAAACCACAAGGATGGTAAAGTCAAAGTGTTTGACTCTGCTTCAGCTAAGTACACTATCTAACTCTATTAAGTTCCTATTTCTAGATTCTTCATACATGATGTGATAACATTACATTTTGATGTTTTGAAGGATCGAAGAAGAGAAAGGAAGTGTTAAGAAAGAGCAGGCCGAGTCTGATCGCGAAGAGATAGATTTTGATTGCATGATTCAATGATCAGAACCATGAGCTGCTACTTAAGAGTTATGATAGATTGCTTAGAAATATGTAACAACATAGTTTTCATATGTATTTTCATTGTAAGGACAAGTTTTCCGCATTTTATAAATAAAAATAATTTGATTTTATCTTATTTAATATTTCCTTGCAATGACATTTGTGAAAATTGATGTTTGTATGTTTCTATTTTTCGCAATATGGATTTGATTCTTTCATTTGTGGTAGTGTCAAAATTTACCAAATAAGGAAAGATTTTCATCACCAAAGTTTCAATTGGACAAAAACTTTGAATCATGCAACTTGTATTTTATGATGAATGAGAACCTTCAACTATGGAAAATTAAGACTAATTCCTTATTCACATATAGATGTGAGTCAAGTGAAAGACTAGGGAATCTAGTATAAATTGTTGTGTACTGGTCCAGGTCAACCACAAGGAACAATAAGACTATTCATCATGATTTACTAATGTTTGTAAATATGGTTATACTTACAAGATTAAGTGTAATTCTGAATTATTGAAAAAGTTTCTCCAATCTGAAAGGAAAGAAGAGTACTCTAGTATCGTGTTTTATGATCATCTTAATGATTATGAAAACCATATCACAATTGATCCTCTAAGGACATGTTAGTGCACTTGTATGGCTAAGAAGAGGAATCGTGAATTGTTGAAATGGTTAAATAAAAAAGGTGAATCATACTTCGTTCCAAGATCAAGTCTTAGAGTCGTACTCCAAGATTGTACATTTAGTGACGTATCCTAAGTAGGTTTATAACGCATCATGAAATGTGGAGTAGAAAAGTTTTCTTAATCAGGCACATTTGTAATTGGTAGTAGTGATGTCAAGGAATCCGCACTAACTCTTGAATATTTGTTTGTCAAGGAATGTTTCCTGACAAGAGAATCTTATATGTCAAGAGGTCAGTGGGAGTATTAAAGACCTTGACAATCTTCAAGAACAAATCAAGAAAAAAAAACCTATTGTTAATCACTAGCACACGACTTGAGGTTTGTAACCTATCGTGTTGATATATTCTTGTTTTTTTTCCCATTCCAGTTAAAGTTGACTATGCATGTGAGTTCTATGAGTTCTCAATTGCTTGCATAAGGTAAAGCACCTTGATCAGTGAAAGTTCATTAATCAGTAAAGGTGAGCTGCTTAACAACTTGGAAGACATGGTAGGCCCTTGTGCTGCCAAGTGGCAAGAAATTAAGATTAAACAAGTTTAGTCCATATGAGGTTGAGTTTGTCAGAGACCTTATCCTATGATAATGGTTGGAAATAACAAATTCACATGGATAGGAACACATACATCATAAAATCTAAGTGACATAAGGTTTCTCTCCGAATTCATAAAAATGATTGTGATGAAACGCTTTCACTAAGTAGATTTTAAGAAGATACCAGTTGTGTTAGTTGCATTCTCGAATTCAATTATGATTACAACATCCCTCTTCATAGTTCAAATTGTGAGAAATGGAAAATAGTTTGAACATTCAGAACTTATTGATGTAAGTTCTGAAATAGTTTAGACACACATATGATCTTTCTAATAAAAGGTGTATGAGCTTAGATAAAGGCTTATCGAAGCATCTCGTATCAGAAATCTGAACTTTGGTAAGAAAATCAATAAAGTATTGATTTCTAGAAGTCCAACTGATTTCTGGATACATGTCAAAGATAGTGGGAGCATAAGTGTTACGCTAGTAAGAATATAATTATCATGATAGTGGGAGCATGATTATTATGTCAAGTGTTGCAAGTTAGCAATACTGGTTATAGGAAACAAAGGTTAAGAATTTGTAGAGTTGCAAAAAATTTGAAAAGTTGTTTCGCTATAGTAAGGGAGAGGATACTTATACTTTATTTTGAATCTAAAAGTTTAGATTCAAGTATTAATCAAACTTAGTCATGGATATATGAATACCATGTTGAAATATTTCAACATTGGAAATTCTATATATGGAAATATTATAGCAAAGACTGGTCATGTATCATGTCTTTATGTAAGACATTATGAATCATGTTCGATATGCTTCGAGTATAGGATCGATTGCATATGCTATAATATTCATCTATTCTAATTTTCCAAATGCCTAGGGCATGTAGAGGGAAAAGGGACCATAAATAGTTATAACTGAAAGTTATTAAACAACTATTAAGGACAATCCAAGGTTCGCTAAGGACCATGATTCTATTTATAATGAATTTTCATATGGCATATTTGGAAATGTTTCCATAATGGGAGTTCGATATCAAGAATCTATGAGTAAGTTAGAAACTTTTATGCTAGAAGGATGTTCAAATGAATGTGATTTGAATATAAGACTTCATATATATGGAATTGTCTTGTAATAGTTTCCATTGGAAAGTTTTGTAATTGGCAAAATATATGTGACTTGTGTACATAGTCGTTACAAAAGGATCACTGCATATAAGCTTAAGATCTAACAGATTACAGTAATTGGCAAGGACTTGGTATTCTTACACTTGCGATAAGGATTTGGAATTTTGAAATGAGTGTCATTAGAAATTTTTACAATTGATCTATTTCATAATGTAAGGACCATAGGTAAACATAGTGTGCATGCTTGGAGCATGGGATGACTATTGTTTTAAATTCAAGTATTAAGTTGATCAATCGAAACATTATACAATGAATAATGTGTAATCAATATTATGATTAAATAAAAGGTGTTTTATTTATATTCAAAAGTTTTGAGACCATATTGGATTCGATTATTCTTGTGTTTTATTTTCGCATGCTTTGACTTCCCGAATAATAAGATTATTCAAACCATCCACAGTCGATCATACTTTGGAAGTAGGTATTAAGGCAAGACTGTCATGAATTCGTCTGTAGATTGTCTAAGTGTTAAATATAGCACAAGTTTACTGCATTATTCATGAGTACTCTTGTAATCAGATTTGAGTATTGGATTAAATCCATGCTTATCTGAATTACTTCATGGATTTTTTCATGAGTGATTCTGAGACGATAATATCTTATATTCTTGAAACAAATACATATGAGTTGTAGTTTGCAAGTCGGTTGCACATTGATGATGGGTAAACGCACCAGTAACTTGGTGTTATAAAACGTATTGTTGTGTGTGATTTGATGAGTAAATAAAGCAAGCATATGAGTCGAAGTTTATCCGTTCCTTTTACCCTAAGAAGGATAAAAGCGATATTTATGGGCCCCTCGATGATTTAGTGATGAAAAATGTAGCACCTGGTTCCTGGTATGTAAAATTTATCTAAATGTTTTGCATTTTTAGCCTTGGGCTCGGCGAGTTGTAGGCCCGACTCGCCGAGTAGAGACGGGAGATGGAGCACGTTTAAGTTGGCGACTCGGCGAGTCCCCGCTGTCTGATGAAACCCTAATTTCAAGGGTTTGGACCCTATTAAAGTCATCTTATGCGCCCCCAAGCTCGCCCCCTTCACCCTCAAAGCTCCCTTTATCGTCCAACCCTTGTTCCTTGTGAGATTGAAGTGCTTTGGTGTGTTTTCTTGAAGATTTTGAGAGAAAAGGAGAGTAGATCAAGAAGAGAAGAAGGAGGCCAGACATCTTGGTGTTATTTCAGTGATTTCTTTGAGGTATAACTCAGTTTCACTTTGTTTTCATGCTTATAGTCCCTTATAGCTCCATTAAAGTCCTTCTTGAGCCATTTCCAAGATTGATTATGAATTAAGGTTGGTAATAAGTTGATTAACCTTTAGATCTAAGCATGATTGAGCTCCAGGAGCTCGGATCTACTGCCTTTATGGAGCCATATTGCATGAAAGACCTAGATCTACTCTTTTAGTGCATTTTGAGCCCTAAAACCTTCATTGGTGTTTATTTACACGTAAAGTTGGAAACTTTACGTGTTAATCAAGCCCTAGAAACCCATATCTAGGTATGGCATGAGCTGGATTTAAGCAAAATCAAGTATATAGTTTTTGCATGTGATAGACTCGGCGAGTCGAGTTGCGAGTCCCCGAGTTTTCCCCCTTTTCATGTTTGCGGAGTGGAGTAGTAAGTCACGGGGTGTGACTCAGTGAGTCAGAAGCTAGACTCACCCATGAAGGAACTCGGCGAGTCAATGCCCTGACTCAGCAAGTCCAAGGCAATCTTCTTGCCTCAAGAACAGACTCGGCGAGTTGTTCATACAACTCGGCGAGTCTCAGCATAGAATGTTCTTCGGATGAAGATGAACTCGACGATTTGTTCATACAACTCGGCGAGTAGGATGAAGGACTATTGGACATCGGTTAGAAGAAAACTCGTCGAGTCAATGCCTAACTCGACGAGTAGAGTTGGCAAGCCAACTCGGCGAGTCGGGTCAACTGGAAGTTGACTTTGACTTTGACTCTTGGCTTGGTTAGGGGTAAATGGTCATTTTACCCTGAGGTCGGCTAGCAGTATTTGACTGAGTGTTTTGTGGGAATTATAGCCGGAGGATTTTCGGGGCAGCAGCAGTAGAAGACAGTCAGTTCCCATGCAGATCAGCAGCTACTTTGAGGTGAGTTACCTTCCAGTAGCGGTCGGTCTACGGCCACAATGCCGGCCCACCAGTAGGAATTGTATGATAGAAGTTTGACTCTGTGATATTCATCTAGGGTTGCTACTACCTGTGATATGTTATTGTGCTAGTATGATATGATGCTATGTGCTAGTGACAGTAGGGGAGATAGTCCTCCAGATTACCGGTCGATAGGGCCGAAGGGGCGGTCATGCCCAGCCATGCTAGATAAATTATGTGATATATGTGTTATGTGGTAGTATTAGGGGGTGAAATAGTCCCCAGTACCCGGTCGAGATGACCGAAGGGGAGACCAGCACCCAGATATGCTAGTTAGTATCCGGTCAAGAGGACCGAAGGGGAGGCCAGCTCCCAGATATACTAGTCAGTATCCGGTCGAGAGGACCGAAGGGGTAGGTCGGGCACCCAGATATGCGTGACAATATATGTATGTTATGTGATTGTATGGTATGTGGTATGTTGGGGGAACTCACTAAGCTTCGTGCTTACGGTTTACAGTTCTGGTTTCAGGTACCTCTTCTTCGAAGGGGAAGGAGCTGGCGCGGTAGCGGCACATCACATACATGCTTTGTATTCCGCACTATGAGATCTTCCTGGGGATTTGTACTCTGACATTGTTATGTTTTATAAAACGTTTTCCAAACACGCAACATCTTTTATGAAATGATATGATCGGTAAATTTTTTACTCCTAATGTTTTGCAAAGTATATGTTTAAAAATGGATTTTTTTGGCTCGTATTTTGGGATGTTACAAAAACCCTAAGCGCTTGGCCAAGCCTGGACTGATTTGATTTATTCAATTAGTTGGTCGTCATAACTCGAAAATTGGGAAACAACACATGGACATAGAGACTGATTATAATCCATGCCTCATGTCCATACGATATCTAGAATGGAGGAACATATGATCCCTTATCTTATGGATGCGTCATTGAATAGGTTAGAGATCGACAACGAATTTTGAGAGCTACAATTGCTAGTCGGTTTTTGAAGTTGTACTTGCAGTTATAGTTATTAGACTTATCCAAGTGGGAGAATGTTGGATTAGGTGTCTAAGCCCATAACTATAATTGGTATGTACTTGACCCGAGAGTAACATGGCCCATTTTGGGTTGCCTTCACCAAAACAAGTTGACAAGATGGGTATTTGAGAAAGATGTTATTTGTGATTTATTAATGTATTATAAGAATAATATATTAATTGAGAAATGAGAAATCATATTATTTAATTAGTATTGATCAAGAATTAATTTAGTGATCAGAATAGACTAATTAAACTAATGGGGACTGATTATGTAAATCAATGATACATATGGATTGGTCTATTGATCCATGATGGAATAAGTTTATATGAGAGTCCATGAAGAGTTAGTCTATATGAGTTACGGGATCATAAGCCTAAGTGTAAGAATTAGGGTTTGCATATGACTCTTGGAATTCTACACTATATATGTATTCCCTAAACCCTAAAATCATTACTAGTGTATTCCATGATGATTATAACTGATTTTTGTGTGCTTAACCTCTCTCATTATCTTCCACTTGTTCATGGTGTTTGTGACTTGTTTGAGGCATCACACATGAGGTGCTAAGCTCTTATAATGCCAACAAATACAAGCTACAAATAAGAAGTATTCATCTAACTAGTTTTATGATTCATGTACCAAATTTGTATGCTAGATAGGTTTCATGCTTTGGATAATTTTTTGTTGCATGTATAACTAGAGAAAACTTAGATCCAAAGAATTAGGGTTGTATGTGCACCATATGAGTGTTATAGTACATAAAACCCAACAACTACTACGTTACATCTAGTGATGAATTCAGTAGATATGATTATGTTTATCTAATTAAACATAAGTAAAAAACCTTTAAAAAGTTCAAAGAGTTTTAGAACGAAGTAGAGAATCAAGTGGACAGGAAGATAAAGGATCTTCCTGTCCAAGATAAAGGATCTTCGATCGATAGGGGAAAAGAATATCTTAGTATTGAGTTTCACAATAATATTAAAAATTGTGGAATAGTCTCACAATTAGCTCCTACAAAATACCTCATCTAAATGGTATTTCTAAAAGGATAAATTGGACCTTATTAGATATGGTTCGATATATGATGAGTCTTGATTCTTTACCAATTAATTTTTGGGGCTATGCAAATGAGATAATTTCTCATATCCTAAACCCTGTACCAACTAATAAGGTTTGAAAGACACCTCATGAAACATGGACACTAAAAGTTCCTCTTCTTAATCACATTAAGGTATGGGGTTATGAGGTTTTCGTTCAACGTGATACCCAAGACACAATTGAATCTAGATCTAAGATATCTCACTTTGTCTGTTAACCACAAAAGTATTTTGGATATTTGTTTTAAAAACCCAATGAAAATGTGGTTTTTGTATCTCTAAGAGGAGTATTCCTTGAGGGAGAACTTATATATCAAAAGGTTAGTGGGAGTCAAATTGACCTTGAGGAATTACAAGATTTAACTGAAAGTGAGCCTATAGTTGGCAATAGCTGTCAACCAGAGGTTAAAAGACCTATTGAACCAAATGACATATCGTTACCTCTTCACAAATTAGTAGAGTTATACAATGACTCAAGTTTTATGGTTTACATATAACTATGGATGAGGACACACTGATCAGTGATAGAACACATGTCAATCTGGATGAGTCGGCTAACTACAAGGAAGAAACAGTGGTCCTTGAGGCTGCATAGTGGAATAAGGCAATGGAGAAAAAGATTCAATCCATGATAGATAACCAAGTTTGGAATTTGGTTGATCTGACATCTGGTCTTAAGATAGTGGGTTGCAAATGGATCTTCAAAAGGAAAATTACATGGATGGGAATGTACACACATTCAAGGCTAGGTTGGTGGACAAAGGTTATACTCAAACTCAAGGAATTGATTATGAGGAAATGTTCTCACTAATAGCCAAGATAAATTCTGTTCAGATACTACTTGACATAACTGCTTTTCCATACAATGAAATTTCGCAAATGGATGTTAAAACAACATTCCTTAACGGGAAACTTTCATAGGATATGTACATGACAAAAATTGAAGGGTTTTAACATGCCAAATTCTCGAATAGAGTGTGTAAGCTTGAGAAGTCAATTTATTGACTTAAGCAAGCATCACGAAGCTAGAATCTATGCTTACACATGAAAGTCAAAGTGTATGACTTTACATGAGATGGAAAACGTAAAAGCTTGGCTTGGGAAGGTTTTTTTTCTATGAAAGACTAAGGAGAAGTGGAATACATACTTGGTATAAAGTTTTACGGGGACAGGATGAAGCGTTTAATTGGACTTAGTCAAATTACATATGTGGAAAAGGTATTTAAAAGGTTTAGTATGGAAATTCCAAGAAAGGAGATATTCTTATGCATCATAGTGTGAAATTGAATTCTAGTAGTGAACTAGAAAGAATTAGTTGAGTCTCGTATGCTTCATCTATAGGATCAATCATGTATGCTATGGGATGTACTCGTCTTAATGTGACATATGCTCTAAACATGGTAAGTTGATATCAAGGAAAATCGGGACTTAGTCGTTGGACGGCTGTCAAGATCATTCTTAAGTATTTAAGAAATACGAAAGACATATTGCTTGTATACGATAGAGAACTTGATCTTATACTGAAAAGGTACAGTGATGCTACTTTCCAATCAGATAGGGATGATTCAAAGTCATGGTATAGATGGGTATTTATTATGAATGGTGGTGTAGTAACTTAGAAAAGTTATGAATAGGAGACAGTGGCAGATTTTATCTACGATTATAAATACATTGCTCCAAGTGAAGCCTCCAAGGAAGTAGTTTAGATCAAAAACTTATTGGGAGACCTTGGAGTCATTCCAAGTAACAAAGATTCATTCCAAATGCTCTATGATAACGAAGGTGCAAGCGCTATGACTAAAGAACCTAGGGATCACAAAAGGTCACAACATATAATGAGGAAGTTCCACTATATTTAAGAAAAAGTTGAGGATGAAGATCTAGTTGTGAAGCGTGTATCATCATAGGAGAACCCAAGTGGTATGTTCACAAAATGGATGACCAAAGATAGACATATGTGTTGGAATAATGTCTAAGGTTGCAATTATATTAGGCAAGTATTTGACCCGGTTGTGCATGGTCCTTTTGGGTTGCCTTCACCATAGCAACTTGATAGGATGATTTATTAAGAGAGAGTAAATATTATTAGTATATTATGAGAATAATATAATGAATAATAATATTGTTATTTGATTAATATAAGTCATAGAATTAATTGGAATTAATTTGGTGACTTAAAGAGATTAATTAAATAAGAGGGTATAAACTGTCAATTGTTTGATAGTTAAACTTTAGACTGTAAATCCATATAGATATGGATTGGGCGGATTCTAGGAGCTAAATGATAGCTCAAATCATCCAAGAGTTATCTAAGGAATGGATTTGGATAGCCTTAAGAGAAGATTATCCAATTAGGGTTTAGGTTGTAACCCTTAAGGAGTCTACAAGTATAAATAGACCCCATGGCTAAGGGAAATCGGTACTTCACCTAAAGTAGAGAAGCCCTGGCCGAATTCCTCCCCTCTCCTCTCTCCCAAATCATCCTCCTTGATATTTGGTGTTTGTAAGCCATTAGAGGAGTGACAATTGTGACTCTAGAAGCTCCAAGACAACAAGATCAAAAAGGAGTTCAAAGGTATGATTCTAGATCTCTTTCAATATTGTTATTACACCTAAATAGTCATTAGAAGTCTTGGATTCAAAGCATGTTTATTTAGAAAGCCTAGATCCAAGCATTAAGGTTTTGCATGCACACATAGGAAAGTTCTTATGGCTAAAACCCATCAGTGGTATCAGAGCCTAGCTTGGTTTTCATTAAATTGTTGCTTAATTGTCTGAAACTAAACTGCAAAAATCGATTTTTGTGTTTCTGAGTCATGGACTTGGCGAGTTACAAAGTGGACTCGGCGAGTTGGCCTGACTCGGCGAGTACCTTTGTGCACTCGGCGAGTCCAAGCGTCAGGAATAGCCAGATTCAGGATTTCTTCATGATTATCTTATGGAAACTTACCTTAATCATATTAGATCAACCCTAATCCGATTTTTTGATATATATATATATATATATATATATATATATATATATATATATATATATGACTATAATCTTGATCTAATTAAAGATATTTATCAACTAATAAAATATTTAATTTCCTTATATGATAATTAATTAATTATTTTGATTATTTTGGTAATTATCTTGAAAAAAATCTTGAATAAATCAAATATAGATAATTAGGAAATTAATTGTTAATTGAAATTATTTGTTATTTGATCCTTCATGTTTTAAATGTTTAAAACTTGTCCTCAAGTTTCGAAATTTATATTTTGTGATTAAAAGTTTTAATTTAGACAATTTAAATTTCAAACCCTAGATTTTAAAAGGTTTAAAATACAACCCTATACTAATATAATATTACAAGAATAATATATATATATATATATATATATATATATATATATATATATATATATATATATATATATATATATATATGTATGTATAACTAAAATGCTAGTCTTACTGTTAGTAGGCCTCATTTACAAAGCCGATCTATAAGGTGGGTATAAGGTTGCGTCCTATAAAATGGCGCTTAATGGGTGTACACTCACACCCACCGCTTGCTTGATCGGTGGAGGGTCGTTAGCCGAACGGGTAGGATAGGGCAACCTCATCCTCTCATTAAAAGTATAATAAGTAATACAAAGTAACTACACATTTTTAAAAATTTCCTAATCTTTGTTACTTTAGGAAAAGTGAATTGATGCAATCCCATGAAATTACACTTTGCACCCTTGCTAAGAAGTTAGTGGAGCGTGTGTGGTTTACCGGCACACTAATTGGTTCTAAGCAAAGGTGGCAAAGGGTGATTCATTGTTTATCATAGTTCAATGGAGCGTGTTTGGTTTACCAGCACATCGAATAGGTGATCGTTACAATGAAGGCACCATGTGAATTTGCATGGTAATTCACACCCGCGTTGTGATCCTCGGTATCCCAGTCACAAACAAGAGGGGCATATCGAGATTTAAACATGCCATTGAATAGTTTCAATGAATCTCATCCGAACCTTGGAATTCTCAATATATTTAGGACTAATAGTTATGTTTTTGAAATGGAGAATTAGTGAATCGTCATTCACTTACCTTCAATTTATTTGCATGTTGGATTACGGCATCCCTTTTCTAATATGTAAATGTTATTGTTGGATCCTAGCCCTAATTTTTCTTATTGGGTGATAATTAGGGATTCTTATTCTAATCTATCTTTGTCCTTTCTTCTTTTTGTAGATTTCGAACGCAAACAACGCTGCTGCTAGTTCTTTCACGTTGATGAGCCTTTGCCAAAAGGTCACCTTCGATGGAACGAACTTTAGCGAATGGATAAGATACATTCTCACCATTGCTCGCTATGAGGATAAGGAGTATGTCCTCGATGAGAAGCTCGAGAAAATCAACCCTGAAATCGCTACTCCGGATGAAATTACCGCTTTTGAAACTCATGAGCGAGATGCAATGAAGGTACATTGCATCATGATAGCCACCATGAACTCCGAATTCCAAAAGTCCTACGAGGACATGTACCCGTATGAGATGCATCAAGATTTATTGGAGAGATACCACCAGAACGCGAGACAAGAGCGTTATGAGATTTTCACTAACACGAATTCTGCTAAGATGGGTCATGGAGAATCTCTTACCATGCACTTGCAAAACATGCAAAGGTATTTCGACCGCCTTCACAAGTTAAATGTTGACTTTGGGGAAGACTTGGCGATCGACATGGTGCTTCACTCTTTGCCTCCGATGTACAATCAATTTAGGATGACCTACCACATGAACAAAGAGGAGGTCACCCTAAGCAAACTCCAAGGTCTCTTGAGGGTCGCTGAGAGCAACTTCAAAGACAAGTCTGTTGCACCAACTCCCAATCCACCTGCTGCTCCTGTCTTGGCTATTGGTCAAGGAAAGGGAAAGAAGAGGAAGGCTTCGTCTAAGAACTATCGCAAGGTTAAATCCTGAGAAGGTGCCTACCAAAGTTGATCCCGCTAAGCCCTGCCCTAACCCTAAGGAGACAGAGTGCCACCACTGCCACAAGATAGGACATTGGAAGAGCAGCTGCCCAGAGTACCTGCAAGCAATCAAAGAAGGAAAGATCAAGCCATCTTTCGCAGGTATATATACAATTAAATCTAACGATTCTAATCATGCTATTTCTTGGGTTCTTGATACCGGTTGTGGTTACCACATTTGTTCTAATGTGCAGGGACTAAGAAGAAGTAAGGATGTGGAGCAAGGAAGAATCAGTCTAATCATGGGGAACAGAAGATCGTCGCCTGTGACCAAGATTGGAGTGTATTCTTTAGTGCTTAGGAATAATTTATGTTTAGATTTGAACAATTGTTGCTATTCGCCAGAAATGGCTAGAAACATCATTTCATTTCATGGTTTATATAGACAAGGTTTTAGATTTTCTTTTAATAATGAGAATGGTTCTATTTTGGCTTATCTAAATGGTGTTTTTTACTTTGAAGCTATACCATGTAATGGAATTTATGAAACTGTTATGATTGTTGATAACTTAGGAAATGATGTTTTGAATATAGATTCTTCCACTAGTATGGACAAAGCATCCTTGTGGCATTGTCGTCTTGGACATGTCAACAAGAAACGAATAGCCCAACTCCAAAAGGATGGAGTGTTGTAGTCATTCAACCTTAGGGAAGATGACACATGCGAGTCTTGTTTACTTGGAAAGATGACTAAATCACCCTTCACGAGTATGTGTGAAAGGGGTGAGGGTCTATTGGACTTAATACATACCGATGTATGTGGACCATTTAGATCAACCACGAAGGATGGGAACCGTTTCTACGTGACCTTTACCGATGATTATAGTAGATATGGGTATATCCATTTAATCAAGCAAAAGTCAGAAACCTTTGAAAAGTTCAAAAAGTTCAAGAATGAAGTGGAGAATCAATTAGGCAAGAAAATCAAGATGCTTCGATCCGATCGAGGAGGAGAGTACCTAAGTCTTGAATTCCACGATTATCTCAAGGAGTATGGAATAGTTTCGCAATTGACGCCTCCTAGGACACCGCAGTTGAATGGTGTGGCAGAAAGGCGTAATCGAACCCTATTGGACATGGTTCGCTCTATGATGAGTTGTGCTTCACTACCTATCTCTTTTTGGGGGTATGCCTTAGAGACTGCCACCCATATCCTTAACTGAGTCCCTACTAAGAAGGTTGCCAAAACACCTCACAAGATGTGGACAAGGAAAGCTCCCTCGTTGGCACATATCAAGGTTTGGGGTTGCGAGGCTTTCGTAAGACGAGATACTCACGACAAGCTCGAACCTCGAAGTGAGCAATGTATTTTCATCGACTACCCACAGACATCCTTTGGATATCTCTTCTATAGACCGAAGGACAATGTTGTCTTTGTTGCAAGGAGAGGAGTTTTCCGAGAGCGAGAACTCATAGGCCAAGGAGACAGTGGGAGGCAGATCGAGCTTGAAGAGATTCAAGAGTCGATAGATGAAGGAACCTCCACCGCTGACACTCAACCCGAGGAGGAAACTCTGGTTAAACAGATTGACGAGTCCTTACCTCTTAGACGTTCCGATAGAGTTAGAGTTCATCCCCAGATTTATGGTTTTCATATTACTACCGAAGGGGATATGTATATTAGTGATGGTACACTAATAAATCTTGATGAACCTAATAGCTATAAGGAAGCCATGGCAGGCCCGGAGTCTGCGAAATGGAAAGAGGCAATGGATAGCGAGATCCAATCCATGTATGATAACCAAGTTTGGAATTTGGTTGATTACGTGCCCGGACGTAAGACCGTTGGGTGCAAATGGATCTTCAAGAAGAAGACCGACATGGATGGAAACGTACACACATATAAAGCGCGATTGGTCGCGAAGGGCTTTACTCAAACTCCCGGAGTTGACTATGATGAGACCTTCTCACCAGTTGCGAAGATAAAATCTATTAGAGTGATGCTAGCGATTGCCGCATTTCATGATTATGAGATTTGGCAAATGGATGTCAAGACCGCTTTCCTTAATAGGAAGTTGGCTGAGGATGTTTACATGGCTCAGCCAGAGGGGTTTGTGGATCCGAAGCATCCGAATAGAGTGTGTAAGCTTGAGAAGTCCATTTATGGACTTAAGCAAGCATCTCGCAGATGGAATCTTTGCTTCGATGAGAAAGTTAAAGAGTTTGGATTTGTACGAAGCAAAGACGAATCATGTGTATATGTCAAATCCAGTGGGAGTATAGTAAGCTTCCTCGTTCTATATGTCGATGACATATTACTCATAGGAAACGACATCCCGACTCTGCAGGAGGATAAGTCCTGGCTCGGGAAGTGCTTTGCTATGAAGGACCTCGGAGAGGCTTCTTACATTTTAGGAATAAGGATAATAAGAGAAAGAAGTAAGAGACTAATAGGACTTAGTCAGAATACTTACTTAGAGAAGGTACTAAAACGTTTTAGTATGGAAAACTCGAAGAAGGGAGAATTACCAATACAAAATAATGCCAAGTTGAGTAAGACTCAAAGTCCGAGTACCGAAGCTGAGATAGCAAAAATGAGCCGAGTGCCATACGCTTCCGCAGTTGGCTCAATCATGTACGCTATGACTTGTACTCGCCCTGATGTAGCTTTCACTTTGAGCATGGTTAGCAGATATCAAGGGAATCCTGGCAGAGCACATTGGATTGCGGTGAAGAATATCCTTAAGTACCTTCGGAGGACGAAGGAATGGTTCTTAGTCCTCGGAGGGAGTGATTACTTGAAGGTGTGAGGGTATAGTGACGCCAGTTTTCAGACCGACAGGGACAACTACCGTTCACAGTCGGGTTGGGTCTTTACCCTGAATGGAGGAGCAGTGACATGGAAGAGTTCCAAGCAGGAAACCGTAGCTGATTCAACATGCGAATCAGAGTTCATTGCAGCGAGCGAAGCGTCGAAGGAGGAAATATGACTAAAGAACTTCATCGGTGATCTTGGAGTTGTACCTGCCATAAAGGAGCCCATGGAGATTTTCTGTGATAACGAAGGAGCGGTTGCCTTGACCAAGGAACCGAGGGATCATGGTACATCAAGACATATCGACAGAAAATATCACTCCATTAGACATCGTGTAGAAGAAGGACAACTCGTAGTGAAGAGGATATCATCAGAAGATAACCCAGCAGATCCGCTTACGAAGGGATTGAGTAAGGTTAAGCACTTGCAGCATGCTAGGAGTATTGGGCTGAAGGATGATATTAGCATAGATTAGATAGTATTAGAAACGTGTAATAGATAAATGTAATTAACATTTGATGATTAAATAAAGGAGTTTTATTTATGAGTAATGTTACTATCTTATGTTAATTGTTTAACTATTGTTTCACTTTGCATGTTTTGACTTCCATAATAATTGAGTTTATTAGGAATAATTGAATTGTTCAAATTGTCCACAATCGTTCATATGTTGGAAGTAGATATGAATGAAGATTGTCATGAATTGGTGTGTAGATTGTCTAAATGGTGTTAGACATAGCAAAGGGTTGCTGCAACGTTCATGAGTGCTTATGAACTAGTTTTGAGCATTGGAGCAAACCCGTGCTTGCTGGAATCACCTTATGGAATATGATATAAAAGGTTGATCGCAAGACGATAATATCATATAGTCTTAAAACCTAGATATATGGTTTGTTATTTCTTAATTGATTGTACATTGATAATGCGAAAATGCATCAGTAACTCGGTTTTATAAAACGCATTGCTGTGTATAGTTGGTTAATGAATAAGTAAATGCATATAAGTCGAAGTTTATCTGTAACTTTTATCTAAGAAGGTAAAAGTGATATCTCAGCTGCTCGATGATTTGACTTATGTGTCGGGCCCGGTCAGAACTGAATTGGTGTGTTCGATTAAGTTCTATGTCAAATAAATCAGAGATCGAGAAACCTAAATGCTTGACTAACCATTCCATAGGATTGTCAGCATGATATCTAACAGAGGACTGTACGATCCCTTATCTAAAGGACAAGATTGATTAGATCAGAGTTTTACAGCGTCTTTGAGAGCTACGATTGCAAACCGAATTGTACTTGTGCATACAGTTACTAGACTTATCCAAGTGGGAGACTGTTGGAATAGTGTCTAAGGCTGCAACTATATTAGGCAAGTATTTGACCCGGTTGTGCATGGTCCTTTTGGGTTGCCTTCACCATAGCAACTTGATAGGATGATTTATTAAGAGAGAGTAAATATTATTAGTATATTATGAGAATAATATAATGAATAATAATATTGTTATTTGATTAATATAAGTCATAGAATTAATTGAAATTAATTTGGTGACTTAAAGAGATTAATTAAATAAGAGGGTATAAACTGTCAATTGTTTGATAGTTAAACTTTAGACTGTAAATCCATATAGATATGGATTGGGCGGATTCTAGGAGCTAAAGGATAGCTCAAATCGTCCAAGAGTTATCTAAGGAATGGATTTGGATAGCCTTAAGAGAAGATTATCCAATTAGGGTTTAGGTTGTAACCCTTAAGGAGTCTACAAGTATAAATAGACCCCATGGCTAAGGGAAATCGGTACTTCACCTAAAGTAGAGAAGCCCTGGCCGAATTCCTCCCCTATCCTCTCTCCCAAATCATCCTCCTTGCTATTTGGTGTTTGTAAGCCATTAGAGGAGTGACAATTGTGACTCTAGAAGCTCCAAGACAACAAGATCAACAAGGAGTTCAAAGGTATGATTCTAGATCTGTTTCAATATTGTTATTACACCTAAATAGTCATTAGAAGTCTTGGATTCAAAGCATGTTTAATTAGAAAGCCTAGATCCAAGCATTAGGGTTTTGCATGCGCACATAGGAAAGTTCTTATGGCTAAAACCCATCAATATGATGCATTCTATAACGTATGCATGAGAGATGATGTAAAGTTTAGTAGTTAGTAGATTATTTGAAACATTTAGAATAAAGAATAAATTTTATATCACAAGTGATTATGAGATTATAATATCTTTTATTCTTAAAAGGTGGAGACATTTGAGTTCATTGGATATAATTTAATTGTGTGTTAGTCTTTTTCTACTAATATTTGTAACCTATGGCACTAAGGAGTAGGTCTATGTATGATTTGACTCATAGACAAAAACTATGTAGTCAAAGTTTATATGTCCCCTTTTACCAAAAGTGAAAGGTGATATCATGGGCCCCTCGGTGATTTAATAATGATGTTTATGTGCTAAGCTTTTCCCGAACTTGATTGAGGTATTCAATTAGTAGTCTGATTTGGTCATCATAAATCAAAAATTGAGAAACAACTAATGGTCTATTAGGTTGATTCATAATCTATGACTTAATCAACAATGATATCTTGAAAGAAACAAATGAATAATTGATCACTTATCTAATGGCCAATTCTTGATAAGATCAGAGTTCGACAGTTGTTGTGGAAGGTATGCTTTGTTGGTTATTCAAAGGTTATCTGACCAATAGTAATTGATGAATTTTCCAAGTGGGAGACTGTTGGAAATAGGTGTCCATTATCATAACTAATTGGTGTAACTTTGGGAATAATAGAAAAGTCCTTGTTGGGTTGCCCTCAAGAGAAAGAATAGCTAGAAATAATTTTACGAGATTGAGATAATGGTTTATTAATTTATTACATGATTAATAAATTAATTAGAAACAAGATAAAATTAATTTAAATTAATTTGGAATACAAGGACTGAATGTTAGTTTTTCAATAGTTGAACAAAGGGAAAATTTTGGAACCCCATATGTGGTGGATGGTTTTTGAGCCTCCCTGGAGTGTTCCAGATTTAATCCAAGTAACAAATAAGATAGTGATGTGAATTAGGATTAAATCTGATTATTTAATTGACTCAAATCAGGTTTATCCTGTTACCACCACAACTATGTAAAGGAGCTTTGGGGTGCTTATATTTTCATCCATCTCCTCCCTCCTAAAAGGCTTAGAATTTCCTTTCTCACCTCTCTTTCTCTCTCTCTCTCACTCTCTCTCTCTTTTGTTTTTAGGGTTCTTGGTTTTGGGTGTGAACCATTAGAGGTACTTTAATTTAGGTACTAGACTTCCAAGAAGAAACAAAGAGCATAGAGAAGTCAATTCTACAAGGAAATCAAATTGTCTAAAGGTTAGTATTCGAATCCCTCTTCTTTTAGCTTCTTAAGCTAGTTTTAAAAGTACGTTGCTATAATAGTAAAACTTAGATCCTAGGGTGCATGTACACTTAGGATAATTTTTTAATGATTTCGTTGTCATGATCTAGTGTATAGTCGCACAGAAAACCCAACAAATGGTTTAAGATATTCTTTTGGACATACTATTTTGTTGGTAAGTGTAAAGGCATGTGAAACGGATTTGAATATGAATGATGTCATAAAGGTGATGGAAATGAGTGTTGTTAAATTCCTAAACACCATCACATTGAAAAGCATGTTTGTCAATATGAAGTTGAGTTTTAATGTATGCTCCAAAATGAAAACTAACATTGAGAACACATCACACTTCACACGAATAGGATATACCTAAAAAATGAGAGAAAACATCAAGATAAATCACATAACACATTATTCTACTAACAATTTGCAAACAAGAAGTCCACACATCAAATTAATAATTTTAAAAGGAAAATATGTAACCAAATTTGATAATGTTAAAGGTAATCGAACATGTTTACCCAATTAAAACGTATGGAATAAATTTGATAATTTTTTGTTCGTATAAGAAAATAAACTATGAGAAATTACATGTTGAAAACTTGATGCTTTGGGTGACTGAGAAGCTAGTGCCATATAGAAGGAGGCATAAAGACAAAAGCTTGAGAGATTCCATTAGTGACTAGATAGACATCACCGATGTTGTCACATCAAAGGAGGGTTTGAAGGTTTTGGTAATCATTCACAAAAACCAAAATTCATCAAATTCAATTCTATATTTATAATCTCAAGTAAAAGGTTTAATAGAGATAAAAAATTGATTATTTAATTAGTTATGAGATATGGATTGGATTTGGGTACGATAGAGACACACAAACTACTTATGGGTATCTTTGATCCGTCCCCAATCAATACATAAGAATAAATACAATTAGAGCTAGTGGAGTGAAGTATACATGCATTTGAATGAAGATGAGAGGTGGATCACGAGTCCATATACCACTTCGCATTAACTGAATCATTTATTGACATCATATTAACATTTGAGGTATAATTATTTCTTAATCTCGAGTATAAAACACTAAATGTATGAACAATGAAGGTTAGTCAACAATATGTGTCTTATTATGTTGCTATCAAAAGTAAAGTAGTGGGATTGAGGCATAAATATGGCTTGCTAAAAGTTGTTGGACTACTCTAAAGTGGCTTGTGTTATGCCAAATTGGTTCGCTTATGTTGATTACGACGATGATGTCCAATGGATGCAAGAAGGTTCGGAAGCAACCCACTTGATTGAGTGTTAGAAGAGCCACAGTTTGATCCATGACTATAACCCTGACCGTCGTGATTGGATCTACCACCATTTCTTCTAACACAATAATTACTACGATTTTGTCTCGGATATGGTGAGTCGGTGACAAGAACAGCCAAAGAAGATGATTGATCTATATAAGATGCATGGATGTTACGTGTTTAAACTCGATTCATTTGTTTCTCTTTGAGGGGAAGAGTTGAACGAGTTTCTAAGAATATGGGAAGAGGAGAACAATGACCGATTAGATAGGCTACATATTCAAATTTTGGTGAAAAGTCATTAATCATGTAAGTAACAAATTCTTTCCCGATAATGTTATCGATGAGGTAAGCAATCGTTTAATTATTGTGTAATCATCAATAGCTATGTTGTGGAGCTCGTTATCAAACTGAATTGTACTTTCATGTTTGTTATCTCTAAAGAGGGTTTCAAGATCGGTCCATACTTGTCTTGTAGTGTGTAACATCCAAATTTTGAAACCAAATTTTTCATTTTTAATTTCATACAAAATGATTTTTCATAAAAACCATATCAAGAAAACCATAAGGTCAAATATAAATCAACATCAAAATATCAGAGTGTCCCAAAATATCCAGTAACATAATCTTCAGGCGCATGTGTACAATCAAGCCTTCGCTTTCCTGTGATCCTCGTAAGTACCTGAAACACATTTAATCAACAAATGTAAGCACAAAGCTTAGTAAGTTCCCCAAAATACCATATACATCACAACACAAAATAAGAAGCCATGGGTTATCAGCAACCCTGGAGACTACCCAAAGTCTCAGTGGGCAAACAACACGCCTAATGGGTTATCAGCAACCCTAGAAACTACTTGAAGTCTCAAAACAAATAGTAACACATATCACGGTAAATAGCATATAGACCCAGCTGGTCATCACATAAATAAACACAATTACCACACATGTAAGAATAGTGAGGAGACTCACCCACACAAATGACTAATAAAACTCACACCCGAACTAGACTCTATGTAATTAAATACGACAATTAACCTTAATTAAAATTAAGGAATTTCCCACACATACTACTAAGCCCAATACAATTCTAGTCCACACTTAGAGCAAAATACCATTTTACCCGTACAATACCCCTCACAATCCACCTAAGACACAAGTGGTCAAAGTCAATGAAAGTCAACCTCTGACCAGTACGCTCGGCGTACTCAAATCTACGCTAGGGGTAGAGAGCAAGGCAAAAGGAACATGCTTGTATCTGGTTACGCTGGGCATAGCCATACATACATTCAATGTATGCGGATAGATCTTAAAACCTCCTATTTAACGTCTTAATCATTAATACATTCATTCCAAACTCAGATCTGGCCCCTAAAGAATGTCCAAAACCATAAAGTCTCTGACTTTAAGCCTTTACATGGCTAAAGAGAGCTTAACCTTAAAAACCCTAACTTCAACATCACCAAAAGCTCCAAAACACTTGCATGATGGGAAGGAGAAGGTCAAGCTAACATTTTTAAGACTCAAAACAACCTAAGACCTCTGAAAGGACAGCTCAAAAGCCCTGGAGTACTCCATACTCACAAGGATCAAAGTCTTAGGACAAACAATTCATAAATCCATGAAAAAACAAGATCTAACAACATAAGTTCCAATGTAAGAACTTTATACCTTCAGAAGGTGGATAAGGAGGTATAGATTTTGGATCCAAAGTGTAGCGCCCGAATTGCCAGGTATGAAGTTTCTGACCTAGTCTATTTTCAATTCAAGTTAAGGTGGTCAAAGGATGGTGAGTATGTTGGGCGTACCTTATGTACACATGGATTACTCGTTGTATGCGCGCCATCGGGGGATCCTCAGCATAGGTTGGGCACACCCATGCGTACGTTGGGTGTAACCAAGCCAGGGGAAAACCCTTAATTTTAGGATTTGCACCCTCTTTATGGACCTTAAGTCCCTTACTTTCTAGCCTTCATTGATCTTGTAGTGAAAATCTCAAACCCTAATCCACATTGAGTGCATTCGTGAGATTTCTTGAGTGTTTGTGGTGTTCTTTAGTGATTTTGAAGGAGAAGGAAGCTTGGGAAGAAGCAAGGGCGAGGAAGGAGCTTGTAGATCCAGAAGTTTGGCACCATATCTAACCCATTGAATGTATAAATGAACCTTGATCATTACAAGCTTAGATCTAGGTTTAGGGTAGAAAATGGTATTTTTTTAGTCCCACAGTTTGGATTCCTGTAGTGTGAGCAACTTCAGACCATATGAGTTGTCCTTTTGGACAATTGGAGGTGTTTTGAGTCATAAAAATCTTATCTTGATGGTTAAGCCTCAACCATGCATGTGTCACTAGTCATCCAAGTGAGTAAATGGACTTAATTCATGATTTGAGCCCCATCCTTGCATGCAAAAGCATAAATTTTGCAACTTTATGGCTTAAGACGTTATTATGGACTTGAATCTAAGTTTTGGACGTAAGTAATTAATTGATTAAGTCATGGAAGTATGTTTGGTTTGGCAGACCAGTACGCCATGCGTACTCTAGTGTACGTTGCATGTACTGGGTCAGCACCCCGACGTCGGGTCAATACCAGCATACGCTAGGCGTACAAGCCAAGTACGCCGCATGTACACAATCAGTGGGATTAGAATATTTTGGGCCCGTTTGGTGTTGGGCTTTGAAATTATGTGAGTTAGGCCTCGGGCCCACTTGATTGTAGCATGCCATTTTTGGGGCTTAGTCCAAGTTAGGTGTTCTTGGGTCATATTTGGCCTTAGAGGCCCTATAGTTGGCTTGGATGCCTTTTTGGGTTTTTTTATGGATTTGGGCCTTGGCGGAAAGGAGGACCAATAAGGCAGAGGTAAAGGAGCCCTTTTGCCTTAAGTCAAGAATTAGGGTTTTGGACTTTCGGGTTAGAATGTAACCTAATTTCTAAGTGGACTCTTGGAGGCGTTTTGAGTCATAAAAATCTTATCTTGAAGGTTAAGCCTCAACCGTGCAAGTGCTAGTAGCCATCCAAGTGAGTAAATAGACTTAGTTCATGATTTGAGCCCCATCCTTGCATGCAAAAGCATAAAGTTTGCAACATTATGGCTTAAGGCATTATTAGGGACTTGGGTCTAAGTTTTAAACGTTAGGGCTTAATGGATTAAGTCATGGAATTATGTTTGGGTTGGTAGACTAGTACGTCGTGTGTGCTCCAACGTACGCTGTGCGTACTAGGTCAGCACCCCAATTCTAGGTTAACACCAGCCTAAATTGGGCGTACAAGCCAAGTATGTCATGCGTACGTGGTCAGTGGGCTTAGAATATTTCGGGCTCATTTGGAGTTGGGCTTTGGAATTTTGTGAGTTGGGTCTCGGGCCCACCTAATTGTAGCAAGTCATTTTTGGACCATAGGCCAAGTTAGGTGTTCTTGGGCCATATTGGGCCTTAGAGGCCCTATAGTGGGATTGGATGCCTTTTGTGTTTTTTTATGGATTTGGGCCTTGAAGGAAAAGAGTCCCAATAAGGAAAAGGTAAATGAGCCCTTTTGCCTTAAGTCAAGAATTAGGGCTTTGGACTTTCGGGTTAGAATTTGACCTAATTTCTAATTAGGGTTTTATGCATGTGCGTTAGGGAGAGGAGTGTGTGAGTTATCCAATGAGTAAGATTTGATACCCATAGTTTGAGCAGTCTTCCTTCGCAGTATCTGTGGGTCGAAGGCACCAAGGCCAGTCCACTAGTTTATGATGTAGTGTGATGGTTATCTTTGTGAGAATTGTTAGTTATGCATGTATTTGCTTAATGAGTCTATGATTTCTATTATGATAATTTTGTGGTAGTAGTAGGGGTGAAATAGACATGGTATCCGGTTGAAATAGACCGAAGAGGATTGCAAGCACCCAGATATGCTTGATAGTATCCGGTTGAAATGCACCGAAAGGGTAGGAAAGTACGTAGATATTCTTGACAATATCCGATTGAAATAGACCAAGGGGCTAGGAAAGTACCCTAGATATGTTTGGAAGTATGCTCGTTTAGTATGTGGTATTTTGGGGGAACTTACTAAGCTTTGTGCTTATAGTTTTCATTTTATGTTTCATGTACTTCCAATTCGAAGGGGAAGGGCCCGACCTGATCGCACCACATCACTCCATGTTTTTCCACACTTAGTGATTTTGGGAATTTGTACTCTGATAACATGTTACAATTATACTCTTTAGACTATTTTGGTATCAGTTTCTTATGAATTGAGTGGATTTAAAAACAAAAATTTTATCTGTATTTTTGGGATGTTACAAGTTGGTATCAGAGCCTTGGTTTGAGGGATACTTGGATACTCTCAGGTGTTCTTGGACTCAAATCAAGGGTTTTGTAAGTTTTTTTATAAAAGAAACATTTTAATCAAATGATTTTAATAAAAAGGCAAGGGGGTGTGATACGTGCAATCGGTCGAGCTCAAGTAAGTTTTCTTAAAATACCCACACAAGCTATATGTTATGACATGATAATTGCATGCTATATTAGAGGCTAAGGGTATGCTCAGAATTGCATGATAGAATGCTAGGAGATATACCTTTATATGCCTATCTGTATGATCTTTTAGATTTACATGCTAGTATCAGACCAGTTACTTGTTAGGATGGCCTGTATAGAGTATGTTTTGAATTGAATTTCTTGATGCTTGAATGTTCCATGCTTTGTGCTTTAGGAAATTTTTTTGGTAATAACTAACTAGTGAATGAATGTGTTAGGTTACATATTATTGCGATTGGATAATTTTAGAAGGATATGTTTAACTTTATTGCGCAACTCTTGTTTAAGTCTAACCGTTGTAGTGTGGGAGAATTATTAGTACTAGTAGTATGTAATTGTGTTCATGTAGTAGTTAAATAGTACTTATAGAGGTTCCTTCTGCAGCTGATAGTAGAGAGGGGTGAGGAAAGGAGTCTTAGGGAGTCGCTATGAGATGTTTGGTGCATAAGATGTTTGAGGGAGGTGTCGAAGGTCAGGTTCGTTGTATGATGTTTGAGGGAGTGAGTCTGGGATTGGTGGGAGGAGGTCGGTTATGCTTTGGGAGCCCCGACCATTACGGCCATGACCTTGCCAGATTTTGTGAGCAGGTTTCGAGCAGAGTTTGCACCGGCTGTTGAGGTACAACAGCTATCCAGGGAGTTTCTTGATGTGAGGCAGATGACTGAGACTGTGGCGGAGATCACCGCCAAGTTCAGAGAGAGAGCATTGTCGGTACCATAGTATGTAGTTGATGAGGAGATGAGGAAGACCTGATACCATGATATGCTGAGATATGACATCAGGGAGTTCGTTAGTTTTT
The DNA here is from genome assembly GCF_002870075.4 of Lactuca sativa. Lineage (NCBI taxonomy): Eukaryota > Viridiplantae > Streptophyta > Magnoliopsida > Asterales > Asteraceae > Lactuca > Lactuca sativa. Next base: position 25,919,805 of record NC_056626.2, read on the forward strand.
CTTCCTGCCCGACTCTTCATATATGATATCCAGGGCGTGTGAGTGAGAGATTGATCTGGAGCACTTAGGGAAGAGGACGATAGAGCCTGGGCAGACAGTTTGGGTTTCAACGAAGAAACCCAAGGGTATCGAATATAGGTCAAAGGGCCAGCAGGGCCGGAGCCGCTATGGCAAATGATGTAGGTCACATGACGAGGTTTGCGAAACGGGTGGTTCAGGATACTATAAGTGCGGCAAGACATGGCACTGTAGGAAGGATTGTACTGCTTCTATCACCACCTCATAGACATCAGACTTGATTTCCTTTCATTTCAATCAGAGGGGCCACAAAATGCCAACTTCCTAAGTCTAGCATTAGGAGGACCAGTGGTAGCACCAACTCCAGCAACCCTACAGATCACAGATGGCCGCTAAGGCAAGGCGGATGCTCTAATGGTGAGGAGCCGAGCCTTTTAGCTAACCGCCGAGGAGGCACGAGCTGCACCAGATGTGGTGACATGTATGTCTCTTCTCCTTAACTCTTTATTTATGTTGATTTTGTTGCTTATGTTTTATGTGTTTTGTTGTAGGATCATTCCTTATGAACGGTATCCCTGCATTGGTATTATTTGATTTGGGGGCTACCCGATCTTTTGTGTCTCTTGCGCTCATCAAGAGGTTTGTTAGAGCTCCGATCGAGTTGGATCATCCATTAGAGGTAGAGATTGGGAATGACCGATATGTCCGGGTATCGAGGGTTCATCGAGATTGTGTTGTAGATATGTTTAGCAAGCGGTATCCAATCGTTTTGGTTCCAATTCCTATGTGCGGGAACAAGGTTATAGTGGGGATGGATTGGATGAGCCCTAATAAGACAGTGATTGATTATGAGTGCTAGATGGTACGTGTTTGGACCCCAAGTGGGGGAGATTTGGTGGTCCATGGAGAAGGCACTTAGCGCGATCCGGTCCCATGCTCAGCCGCTAGGTCCAAATGCTATCTTCATCAGGGTTGTTCTGGGTTCGTCGCCAATGTTGTGGATACCCAGCAGAAGGGTAAGGTAGTGGTTTATGATGTGTCAGTTGTGAGAGAGTACCCGGATGTGTTTACGAAGGATTTTTCTGGGGTGCCTCCGAAGCGGCATGTGGAGTTTCAGATTGATTTGGTTCCTGGTGCGGCTCTGATAGCCAAGTCAGCATATCGGTTAGCTCCACCAGAGAGGTTGGAATTAACTACACAACTGCAGGAGCTATTAGACAAGCGATTCACCCGATCGAGTAGCTCACCGTGGGGTGCTCCGATCCTGTTTGTGAAGAAGAAGGGTGTATCACATTGGATGTGTATTGACAACCGGGAGCTGAATAAGCTAACGGTGAAGAACCGTTACCCACTACCAATGATTAATGACTTGTTTAACCAGCTTCAGGGTGTATATTGGTTTTCCAAGATTGATCTACGTTCGGCTTATCATCAGATGAGGATCAGAGAGGACGATATGCAAAAGACGGCCTTGCGGAATCGTTATGGTCATTACGAGTTCGTGGTGATTCCCTGCGGGATCACCAATGCTCCATTCGTGTTCATGGACCTCATGAACCGCGTGTGTGTTATTGTATTCCTCGATGAAATCCTGGTCTATTCCAAGACCCAGGAGCAGCATGATGAGCACTTGTGAGAGGTGTTAAAGACCCTAAGGAGGGAGAGACTCTATGCGAAGTTCTCCAAGTGCGAGTTCTGGTTGCGTGACGTGTTGTTTATGGGGCACCTTGTCAATTAGAATGGTATTCTGGTCAATCCTGCGAAGGTAGAGGCCATGATGAGGTGGGAAGTTCCGAGGTCTCCATCCGAGATTCGGAGTTTCATTGGGTTGGTGGGTTATTACCCTAGATTTATTCAGCATTTCTCCAATATAATAGTTCCCCTAACCCGACTGACAAAGAATACTACCACTTTTCGTTGGGGGCCCGAGCAACATGCAACTTTTGAGACACTGAGACAGAGATTTTATGAGGCACCGATTTTAACCCTTCCAGAGGGTGGTTAGGATTTTGTGGTTTATTGTGATGTGTCGATCACGAGTTTAGATGCAGTTCTGATGCAAAGGGGTCAGATGATCGCTTACATCTCGATGCAACTGAAGCCTTATGATGCGAACTATCCAACACACGATTTGGAGCTAGGGTTGTGGTTTTCGCCCTCAAGATTTGGCAACATTACCTATATGGGGCCTGCTGTACTATTTACACGGATCACAAGAGCATGAGGTACTTGATGGATCAGTCGAATCTGAATATGAGGCAACGTCAGTGGTTGGATGTGGTAATGGATTATGATTGTGAGATCCTTGACCATCCAGGGAAGGCCAATGTGGTGGCCGATGCTCTTAGCCGCGAAGCGGTCGCAACTTCGATCAAGGATATTTGACTGAGGATGGTAGTGATTTCGAGAGGCATAGATCGAGGCTATGAAGGAAGAGTACCAAAAACGTTAGTACATTATGGGGTCAGGTGGCTTCCTTTGACTGTAATAGTCGGGGTTTATTAACTCTTCATCAGAGAGTGTGGGTTCCATATCGGGGTGGTGTGCATCAGGTCCTGATGGATAAGGCGCACAAATCGAGATTCTCCATTCATTCCATGGTGACGAATATGTATCGGGATCTTCGTACTGACTATTGGTGGCATTGCATGAAGTGGGATGTAGCTTGGTACGTGGAGAGGTGCTTGACTTACAGGAAAGTCAAGGTTGAGCATCAGGGACCTCGCGGAAAGATTCAGCCGTTGGATATTCCTGTCTGGAATGGGAGGAGATTACCATGGATTTCAGTATCAAGTTGCCTCGGAATGCGCGTGGTGTGGATTCGATTTGGGTCATCGTTGATTAATTGACCAATAGCACACATTTTATCCTGATCCACGAGAGTATCTCTGCGGAGAAGTTGGTTGAGGTATACATCAGGGAGGTCGTGGCACGACATGGGTTGCTGGTTTCTGCGGTTTTTAAGAGGGACGTCTGGTTTATTTCTAGATTTTGGAAGAGATTCCATGACGATTTGGGTACTCGTCTACATTTCAGCACAACCTTTCACTCGCAAACGAATGGTAAGAGCAAGCCGACCATCCATACATTGGAGGATATGCTGCAGGCGTGTGTTCTGGATTTCAGTGGTAGCTGGGATACGTATATTCCGTTAGCGGAATTTTCATATAACAACAGCTACCACGCTAGCATCGATCGACCTACTTTTGAGATTTTGTATGGGAGGAAATGAAGGACCCTGATATGCTGGGGAGAGGTCGGTCAACGAGTCATGGGAGTACCGAGGTGGTAGTCAATACTACCGAGTTGGTTCAGTAGGTTCGAAGTAGACATCAAACAACTCAGAGTTGGCAGAAAAGCTATGTCGACAAGCGCCGATCAGACTTGGAGTTTCAGGTTGGGGAAATGGTTCTCCTAAAGGTGTCACCTCAGTCCTTTCAGGGTTATAGCCCGGGTGGGCATGGTAGCGTATCGACTGGATCTTCCAGAGAAGCTCAGTCAGATTCAAAGTAGTTTTCATTTCTTGCAGCTGTAGAAATGTTTGGCTAATAATTCCTCAATGGTTCCATTAGAGGACATTAAGGTGGATGACCACATGAACTACATTGAGAAACCTCTAGCGATCCTCGACAGGAAGATGAAAACCTAGCGGAATGAGGTTGTGGAGCTGGTTAAGGTGTAGTGGCAGCACCGTAAGGGCTTAGAATGGACGTGGGAGCTGGAGGATGAGATGAGAGAGTATTACCTAGAGTTATTTCTAGCAACAGACTTCGAGGACGAAGTTTGATCTAAGTGGGGGAGAATTTTAGCACCCGATTCGCCAGGTAGGAAGTTTCTTACTTAGTCTACTTTCAATTCAAGTTAAGGTGATGGAAGGATGGTGAGTACGTTGGGCGTACATTATGTACTCATGGTGTACTCGTTGCATGCGCGCCATTGGGGGATCCTCAGCGGACGTTGGACGTAACCAAGTCAGAGGCAAACCCTAATTTTTAGGGTTTGCACCTTATTTAAGGACCTTAAGTCCCTCAAGTCTCTTACCTTTTCAACCTCCATTGCTCTTGTAGTGCAAATCTCAACCTTAAGCTATCTTGAATGCATTTGTGAGCTTTCTTGAGTGTTTGTGGTGTTCTTTAGTGGCTTTGAAGGAGAAGGAAGCTTGGGAAGAAGCAAGGACGAGGAAGAAGCTTGTACATCCAGAAGTTTGGCACCATTTCTAACCCATTGAAGGTATAAATGAACCTTGATCATTACAAGCTTAGATCTAGGTTTAGGGTAGAAAATGGGATCTTTTGGTCCCACAGTTTGGATTCGTGGAGTATGAGCAACTTCAGATCATATGAGCTGTCCTTTTGGACTCTTGGGGGTGTTTTGAGTCATAAAAATCTTATTTTTATGGCTAAACCTCAACCATGCATGTGTCAGTAATCATCTAAGTGAGTAAATGGACTTAATTCATGATTTGAGCCCCATCCTTGCATGCAAAAGCATAAAGTTTGCAATTTTATGGCTCAAGACGTTATTATGAACTTGAATCTAAGTTTTGGACATTAGGAATTAATGGATTAAATCATGGAAGTGTGTTTGGGTTGGCAGACCAGTACGCGATGCGTGCTCCAGTATACGCTGCACGTACTGGGTCAGCACCTCGACTCTGGGTTAACACCAGCCTAAGTTGGGCGTACAAGCCAAGTACGTCATGCGTACGCAGTCAGTAAGCTTAGAATATTTTGGGCTCGTTTGGTGTTGGGCTTTGAACTTGTGTGAGTTAGGCCTCGGGCCCACCTGATTGTAGTAGGTCATTTTTGGGGCTTAGGCCAAGTTAGGTGTTCTTGGGTCATATTGGGCCTTAGAAGCCCAATAGTGGGCTTGGATACCTTTTTGGTTTTTTTTTATGGATTTGGGCCTTGGAGGAAAGGAGGACCAATAAGTCAAAGGTAAAGGTGCCCTTTTGCCTTAAGTCAAGAATTAGGGTTTTGGACTTTCGGGTTAGAATGTAACCTAATTTCTAATTAGGTTTTTATGCCTGTGCGATAGGGAGAGGAGTTCACGAGTCATCCGTTGAGTGCGATTTGATACCGACAGTCTGAGGTGAGTCTTCCTTCGCAGTATCCGTGGGTCGAAGGCACCAAGTACGACCCATTAGTTTATGATGTAGTGTGATGGTTGTCTTTGTGATAATTGTTAGTTATGCCTGTATTTGCTTGATGACTCTGTGATTTCTGTTATGATATTATGTGGTAGTAGTAGGGGTGAAATAGAACTGGTATCCGGTTGAATTAGACCGAAGGGGTTTGTAAGCACCCATATATGCTTGATCATATCCGTTTGAAATAGACTAAATAGGGTAGGATAGCACCCAGATATGCTTGACAATATCCGATTGAAATAGACTGAAGGGGGTAGGCACGCACCCATATATGCTTGATCATATCTAGTTGGCAGTATGTTCGTTTAGTATGAGGTATTTTGGAGGAACTCACTAAGCTTTGTGCTTACAGTTTTCAGTTTATGTTTCAGGTACTTCCAATACGAATGGTAAGGGCCCGGCCTGATCGCACTGCATCACTCCATGTTTTGCTGCACTTAGTGACTTTGGGAATTTGTACTCTGATAACATGTTACAATTATACTCTTTTGTTTATTTTGATATCAGTTTCTTATGAATTAAATGAATTTAAAAACAAAATTTTATTTGTATTTTTGGGAGTTTACATAAAGACTTGCAAACACCACCACTTCTTGAATGATCCTTCCTTCACAACCAAGAGCACTCCAAGGTCACTCTCAAGCTTTAAATCACACTCATAAGGCTAGGGTTTTGTTCTAAGGTTTAAAGGGAATGGAGGTTGGATGAAAGGATGTCTAAGGAGGGATAATGTGATTAAATGTGGGTCACAACCCTAAAATTTAGGGTTTAGGAACTGCGCAAGTGCATCCGGTGTACCCACATGTACGCTCAACATATTCCTTCATCTGCCTTGACTTATCTGTTGACTTATGCTTGGCGTACAAGGCTAGTACGCCCAATGTAAATGGCTAAACAAAACAATATGAAGGGCTGAAAATGAAAGTACCTGCCAATAGGCATGGAAATTGCACCCGACCTGATGGGGAACCAGGTTGACGGGCCCTAATTGGGAATGAGTATTCCCCGTAAAAAAGGGTACCATGGTATGGGGCTGGGGATCCCCATTATGCTAAAACCGGGGACGGGACCGGGGTCGGGTACACCAATCCCCAACCCGCCATGCCCCCGTATTGATGACATTATATATATATATATATATATATATATATATATATATATATATATATATATATATATATATATATATATATATTGATAATTTATTGATTACGAAATAATTCCACTAAAAATGGATTGATTTGTATTGGACCGAGAGTCCGTATACCAAATTATGTTACTAATTCAAAGAGTTCTTTAATCTTCACTTTGTTCGGCGGTCTGTATACCAAATCATCACTTCTTGTTTTGATGCTTGTTAGACTTTATGATTAATGTAAACATAATCTAATTATGGCCTCTAGTTTTTTATCACTTTAATAAACTTAATTTTTTTGCGTAAGTTTGGTTTATTATTTTGATAGACCGGGGATGGGTTGGGGATGGGTCGGGGAATCATCTGAAGTGATGACTGTGATATTGTGCCATAAATCCACACTTCACTATGGATTCAAATCTACTCCATTTAGCATTGTCTGACGATGTACATGCTTTGTTATTTGGTTTTTCGAGATAAACAGAGATGCCAAATCCATTGCAGTGAGTTTAAAACAACTTAACCCATGCATTACAATTCATTCGATCTAAATAAAAAATGAAGGGATACTGCATCTTATATTTGTAATTCCATAATAGTAGAGTTTCACTACAAGAATTAGAGTATTACCGGCGACAAGTGCCGCCGCTAAAAGTAGAGTTTGTCGCCGCTAATACTATTAGCGGTGACACGTCGTCACTAAAAGCCCGTCGCTGATGCTTTGTCACTAATAACCAAATTGCCGTCGGGAATGCGAGATGTCGCAGCTAAAGGCTTGTCGCCGCTAATAAGCGGGCGTCGCTGCTAAAGTCGTGCGCCGCTAATAACTGATTGTCGCCACTAAATGCATCGTCGATTTGGTATTTTTTTATTTCACATTAAAATTGAGAAAAAACTGTATAAAAAGTATAAAAACTGCTATGATATTAATTAATCTAATCCTACATCCTTCCATTCCAAAATATTAATCCAACATCCTTTTAAAATACTCATCCAGTTTAACATAATACAAAATATCGAAAATACTAGTCTAAAATACTTACACAAACAAAGCATACAAAAATTCTACATCTAGCTACTCATCATCATCGCTCTCCTCGTTTCCTTCAATTTCATTTTGTTGTGGCAATGAACGAAACCAATCTTCAAGTGTGGCACTACATGTCGGATCTTTTAACTTTGCTTGAAACATTTCCAACTACAAAGAAAACAACATAGTCTTATAAGTTAAACCAACATTATAACATTCTATATACAAAATATACATTCCACATACATGCAAAGTACAAAATATAGCATTGTTCAATAACTAATAATTACCAAACTACAAAATACCATTATAGCATTGTACTTTCATAAACTAACAATTACCAAATTACACATATTGCATGTAACACATTATAGCATTGTACTATAACTAACAATTATCAACCTACAAAATACCATTATAGCATTGTACTTTCATAAACTAACAATTACCAAATTATACATATTGCATATAACACATTATAACATTTTACTATAAGTAACAATTACCAAACTACAAAATAACATTATAGCATTAAGCTTTCATAAACCAACAGTTACCAAACTACACATATTGCATATAACACATTATAACATTGTACTGTTTTTATATTTTTTCCATTATAGCATTGTACTTTCATAAACTAACAATTACCAAACTACAAAATATCAATATATCAAACTATAACCAAACTTACAATTACCAATATATAAAATATTATCAAACTAACAATTACCAACATTTCTATTACTAAACCAACGATTACCAACACTTGAAACAATTACCAAAATTAAATAGTCTTGTCACTTGTGATTGTGGCATTGGTTGTTCCTAATTGTACATCAACACAACCGTAGAAGGTTTACGCTCGATGCCTCTAATATGGCCTCGTCGAACAACAAATATGTGATCTCCCTGTCAAAATCCAATTACCACAAACTTTTTCTTGTTTATCGTATCAACTTTGATAGTTGGATGTTTTTTGCTAGGCCTTTTCTTTTTTTAGGAAGCTCAGCTAAAAAATATAATTAAAAATATTAGTCACAATAGCTTATAATAAATGGATAAAAATAGCTAATGAATATATCATAATAAAACTTACCATTCTGTTCGAGTTGTCCACGACCAAAGCCTACTAGAGGTGGTGGATCCCCGGCTCCATCACCTCCATGTTCTAAGCCCATAACATCTACCATCACGTAGAAGAGTATCGCCCAACTAAACCCCAAATATAGCCTGCAAAATTACAATATGAGTAAGATTTTACACATTACATATACAAAAATAATACACTTTTTGTTATAGCATACTACTTTTTTTTCATTATAGCATTGTAGTTTCCAAATTGCATACAAATACATATACAAAAATAATACTTTCCATCATAGCGTCTTACTTCGATTTTTTTCATTTTTTTCATCTATATCATTATAGCATCCAAATTGCATACAAACACACAAACTACATACATAATTTTTATACATACAATTACACATATAATAAAACAAATACACATTCCATTATACCATCCTACTTTGTTTTTTTATACATAAATACACACATTATATATATAAATACACTTAAACACACATTATACATACAAATACACAATATAACATCATACTTTTTTTTCATTCTTTCCATTATTGCATCCTACTTTTTCTTCAATTTTTTCCGTACACATATTCATTATACAATTTTTTTTCGGTACATCAAACACATTACATACATACATAGTGCATACAATATGAATAACTAGATTAGAATACTTCATGAAATGGAATAGAACCTGTTGTGGAATGAAATCAGAATGGTGGTGGTGTTGTGGGGGTAAAAAAAAATCTGGTGGCTTTGGTGGTGATGATGACAACCCGAAATTAGAGGTCAACAAAGCTTAATACACAAAATCAGACACCCAAATCATTAGTTAGTCACTTAGATAGCCGGTGGACAGCAAATAAATCGAGGAAAAAAATTGGGAATCACCTGTAAAAGTTGCAAATCACCCGTCGCTGGTGATGAGGCTTCCGTCATCGGTAATGGCGCTCTTATCATTGTTGATGATAAAGGTTGTGTCGCCGGTGATTTTGCTTCGATATCAGTCGTCGACAATTGCTATGGTGAAAGAAACAAATTACAGAAAGCAATGGAGGAAGATGGGTATATCTGCGATGACATTTAGCGGCGACGAGAAGGTATTAGCAGCAACATTAGGGTTTTAGCAGCGACACCCTTACGAGGAAAAAGTAGCTCCTTTTTTGGAGCATTAGCGGCGAGGGTGTCGCCGTCATTGAGGTCGCCGCTAATACATTGAGCGAATATCGTTTTCAACTGTTCGATTTGGTCCAGATTAACGAACACGGTTAACCATATTGTTTTGACGCAGATCGTGATAGAAAAGAGGGATATATATCAAGAAGAAGACTAAAATTTGTACAAGAAAATGAGCAAGACGAGATAATTGTCAACGGCTTAGATGCCACGACTAAGAGCATCTCCAATGGTTATACTATGTTATGATTCAAAATAAATGTCATATTATCATTTTATTAAATTGACCTCTATATAAATAAACACACCAACAGTTTAGCTTATTTAAATAGTTTTTTTTAATATAAATTTAACTAATATATCAACCTCTATCTTAAATATTTTATAAAACACCCTCATTTAGATAGTCAATTTTTCAACACAAATAATTTTTTAATACGAACATATAAATACAAATATATATATATATATATATATATATATATATATATATATATATATATATATATATATATATATATATATATATAATTATTTTTATATATAAAATATAAATAATTATTATGTTACAGACATAGAAGTAAAACATTGAAAACATTAAATTATTGTCATAATTTTTTTTATAATGAGATATTATCAAATATTTAACAGAATAATTAATAGTAAAATTAAAAGTATTGAAATTACATTAGAATTAGATAGATAAATGAAATATGGTTAAACTAGAATGACTTATATATACAAATTATATAAATGTATTGACCACTTAATATTATATAGAGTAAATTATTGAAATCGTTTGGTCAAAATTGCATTTTTGGTCCGTAACTTTTTTTTTTGCACTCGGATAGTCCCTGTGGTTTGATTTTGTTGCGTTTTTCGTCCCTATGGTTTGATTTTGTTGCATTTTTCGTCCCTTACATATATAAAGTTAGGGAACAAACATGCAATTTTTACCAAACCATAGGGACGAAAAACGCAACAAAATCAAACCACAGGGATGATCCGAGTGCAAAAAGAAAGTTAGGGACCAAACGTGCAATTTTGACCAAACCACAGGGACGATTTCAGTAATTTACTCTATTATATATTAAGCAGGCGAACATACGATTTTACAGTAAGGGTTGCACGAGAGAGTTAGAGGTGCACGGTAGTAGAAAAAATAAAATGGTAAAAAAAATAAAAACAAAAACAAAACAAAAAAGTTATCTACTCCAATGGTATTAAGTGTTCAATATAAAAAAATTTCTATGAGAAAAAGTTATAAAAAAACATTCCACTAGAGATGCTCTAAGAAAACGAAAAAAAAATGTTTAAACGTGGATATTACCAATTATATCATGTCACAATTCCTATGAATTCCTCTTTCATTAAATGACAACGTAGCCAATTACAATGAAAGAATCGGACTTGGGGTTAAATACATGGGCGATGAGCTAACTAAATAAATACAAGAGTAAATTACTGAAATCGTTCCTGTGGTTTGATCAAAATTGCACGTTTGGTCCCTAACTTTTTTTTTTGCGTTCGGATCGTCCCTATGGTTTGCTTTTGTTGCGTTTTTCGTCCCTATGGTTTGGTAAAAGTTGCATGTTTGGTCCCTAACTTTATGTATGTAAGGGACGAAAAATGTAACAAAATCAAACCACAGGTACGAAAAACGTAACAAAATCAAACCACAGGGACGATCCGAGTGCAAAAAAAAGTTAGGGACCAAACGTGCAATTTTGATTAAACCACAGTGACGATTTCAGTAATTTACTCTAAATACAAGATAAATACCATAATAAAAAGGTGGTCGATGACGGCTAGAGGAGAGAAAGAAGGTAGAGGTAACTATGATACCATGGAGTATTTCATCAGGAATATAATCGTATATTTGATCACCATATTTATACACAACTAGGTGTAAAATCTGTGTATTATATGGGTTGATTAAAAAAAAAAGATTAAATATTAAAATGTAAACAATAAATATTTTTTAAAATAAAATTTTGAAATAACAAAATAAAAGAATGTATTAATTGCAATTTAGTATCATATTTATTATATTTAATAGGTTACATATATAAATATATAAATATTATGTGAGTTTTTTAATTTTAAAGATTGAAAAACTTATCAATTAACATGTGGATATTATTTATTTCAAAAATATCATAAAATGACAAGTGTTAAAAAAACTCATAAGAGATTAACATTCGGTAAAATAGATCTTTATAGTTGATAGTTGATACAAAGATAACTAACTATCCTAATGGTAAGGAAGCTAATATATTACAAAGCATGTATACGCACAAGTTATACTTGAGAAGGTGATCTACTATATACAAATATGTTTTCTTCCCGGTATTTAGTTTTTTGTGCGCAATCCTGTATTTTTATGATGATTGATGACTTTGGATCTTTTAAACAAAAAACGTCTCTTGAAACAATAAATACGGATAAACGCAACGATCTACATATATAAAACCAAACTTGGTCAATAAATGGTAGAGTTCTATTTTAATATATAACAAAGAGTGGAGTCAATTAGTTCTTTTAAAGCCAACAAACACTACTACTCTTTTAGTTAATTTATGCTTTAATCATATAAACATAATACAATCTTTATACACATACATAACAACTCTTAGAAATATTCAAATGTCTCCGGTGATTTTTTTAGTATAAGTTTTAGATTTCTCTCACTCACATTAAGACAAAAGGGCGAGGGGTTTCAAAATTCACATGACTTAAAGTTAACTCCACCTCTAAGTCCATCTTCTATATTTATTTATTTATTAGAAAAGAAAGAAAGAAAGAAGTAGGTGGTGTCACTTGGAATACATGGAAGGACTTATTGAGTCATACCCACATTGTTTGGAATACTTTGAGAAAAGAAATGCTTTAGACATATCCAAAAAGGGAGATTACAACTTGAAAACTAAGTCACATATTTGGAGGGTTTATCCTTTTTGGACTCTTTCATAGCAATTGGTTATAAAAAAAGATTGGTTAGAAAGTTAATGGAGTTGTATCATGATGTGGGATCTCATTTTGATTTTATAAATATAATATTACAATCAAGGCATGATGCGTATAGAGTGTGTGTTCAATTTAATTTTTAGTCAAACATAAAGTTTTCCATTAGTTTACACCCATAAATGTTTTGATTCCTCTAAGTGATTTCTCCTTTTTTTTTTATCGATCTAGACGAAAAGAAATGATTTTTTTTTTTCATATAGAGGTTACAACGGTTCATAATCAATCTTTAAATTGTGTTCATGTTATATATATATATATATATATATATATATATATATATATATATATATATATATATATATATATATATATATATATATATATATATATATATATATATATATATATATATATATATATATTGAGTAATAATTAACACAAAATGATATAAGGTTAAATCATTTATAATACAAACACAGATTAGAAATGTAAATGGAGTTAAATAATGATTTTGATTGGTTGATTTTTGGCTTGACAATGCACAACTTGGTGGGGGCACATAGAGATTTAGGCAATCTTAAGGTGATAATATAGGCATCAATTTCAATCACATCCACAAAGTAAGCATGATTAATGGCCTTTAAAAGTGTTTTATGGTATTTGATTATCAATATTTTTTTCAAAAATGGGGTGGAAGCCATTACAATCCATTGTTTATGGAAAATTCTTGATGAATTGGGAAAGTTTGATTGGACAAAATGCTAATGAATCACCTCCCTACTAAAAATTCCAAACAAGGAGGTTAGTTCATGTGGGTCCTAATGCCCTTGTGGGCCCACACATGACAAATATGCTATTTATGGACCCTACCATGGTAGGATGATGCCACCATTCACATGTTTTCCCTTCATCAATGGGTTGAGACCATGTGCGTCTCTTTTGCCTCCCATCTTCAGGTGACAAAATTGCGCTAGGGGGTGGGGGGGGGGGGGGGGGGGGGTTCTCCAACCATAGTTTAGATCTTATTTTTTCATTCCATTTTGATATAACTAATCTTTACTTCCGTTTTGTTTTTTGCACCATTAACAAATCCCACAATGGGAATAAAAGTTTAATTGAATTAATTTAAATATAATATAGAAGAGAAATGGTGGAGTTCAACAGGGATTAAACCCATCATAGGATGTTTCAATGCAAAATGGTGGGTTTTTATGAATTACTAAATAGAATATACATATTTGTTTCTCTTAGTTGGTACTTCGTTGAATTCTTTTCACTCAACCCTTCATTAGACGGCTCGGTACAGGCCAGTTAAAGGTTGTTATTGCCAAGGTGGAGCTCCCTCAACACAACAGTGTGGTAACGCCAGGAACACCCCCCCCCCCCCCCCCCCCCCCCCCCTCCGCCTTCCTTCTACGTTTTTCGGTACTTCTCGTTACCACTCATTTTCACTCAACGGGATCTTCCACTCATTTTCTTCTTTTATTTTTCTTCACCTCAATGCAGTTTGTCATCCCTTAAGTTTGTTAAATATTCTTTCCTTCAAGAAAATGATGATTTGGCAGCAGAACATCCTTGAACTACTGTGACTCATACCCACCACTCTTATGGATGCATTTAGTATCACTAAATTTGATTTTATAGTAATTATTTATATTAAAATAATACTGAATTTAAAATTTTATGTGTTAATTTTAGTTTGTTAAATTTTTTATATTTATTTATTTATAGGTGATAAACAATATTAGATAATTATATATCAAGTATAATAGTTATTAGCTATACTATATACTTCAATTTTGATCGTTAATGTTTTTTATTATAATTTTGTAAAAATATACTTTATAAAGTTGTAAAAGATGTAAATAAATTTAAGAAAACTTATAATTCGATCGGAATACATATACTAACCAATATATTTATTGATATAGAGATAGTGCGAGTGAAATATATTATATTATAATAAAAAAACAGTAATTGTATTTCATCTTGAAGTTTGAATATAATGTTCTTAAAAATAATAATAAAATACATAAATTAGCTTAAACAACTAGGCATATATAACAAAAACTAAAAAAACTAGGTCGCTCGAAATCCATGACTATTCTGTCGTCTGTAATGTTTGTTTAGTGATTTCCTAAAAATACATGTAATTTTGAGAGTTAACACAAGATTTGTGACAGTTATAGGCTTTCTACTAGAGTAGTAGTGATACCTTTAAAATGACCAAAATGTATTTTCTTTGTAAGTAAAAAAATACTAAAAAATGTGTTTTTAGAGATCCTTTTAAAGAAACTTTGAAAACCAGAAGGTGTTTTTCCATAAGTAAAATCATACTTACAACTAGTTTTGAAGTGGGAGAGAAAACAAATCAATGGTTTGTAGAGAAATTATCAATGTTTATAGTGAATTTTATAACCGAGCTATACAACTAGATTACCATCTACGACACTTCATTGGATGTCGTAGCGCTGATAAGACCCGCTTCGATTTGTCGTTGATGTTGTAGCTAGAAACCGCAGGTAGGGGTGTCAACTCGTATAGATCTATACATATGTATATCACTTCGAATGATTAACTGTTATAATAGTAAGTGTCTTCTAAGTATTTCTACCTATGAAATGAATAGTGTCTCACTATAAAAGTCACCGACTAGTATATACGGAAAACTCACAACCCTAACTTATATGTTGTTAAGTCACTAGGAAAAATGATTTACGTTACATAAAGTTTATAAAAGTCGAGTATCTTCGATAAGTATATATGTAAAAGTGTACACTTGCTTAAATAAGTGGTAAATCTCATAGTAGTGATCACATGTACATGTATAAATTACAAGCTATAATATTTATAACTAGGATACATACAGTAAAGTCCCAATATTTTCATTGATTTGAAAAGAAAGTCATAAAATTTATTTTTTTTGACAGTAAAGTCCAAATTATCGGCAGTTTTTGATACTTTTACCATTTTTTCCCGGTTAGCCGGTAATTAGGACTTTTTTGTCAACAAAATAAAGTTTAAGACTTTCTTGTCAAATCATCAATTAGGACTTTACTGTCAAAAAAATAAAGTTTAGGACTTTTTTTGTCAAATCGTTGAAAATATTGGGACTTTAGTGTATATATAATTTTTTTGGTTAAAAATTTTATGGTATGATACTCTTTAAGCATAAGAGTTATTGAAATCTTCTCTAATCAGCTAGATCCTATTGAAATCCTTTACGCTTGTATCTTGTTAAATCGTTTTTTTAATCTCAACAAAAC
This sequence comes from Lactuca sativa, assembly GCF_002870075.4. NCBI lineage: Eukaryota > Viridiplantae > Streptophyta > Magnoliopsida > Asterales > Asteraceae > Lactuca > Lactuca sativa. The sequence goes on from NC_056626.2 coordinate 25,935,638, forward strand.
GACATTGAAAAAAATTGAGATAATCAAGAAAGAAAGAAAGAACCAGGGTTGTGTTGGTTTTTTGCAGTCTCAAAAATAGAGAAATTAGAAACCTAAAAAAATGAAATTGCTCTAGCTTTATACAAACACAAACAACACATGCCTAGCCAAAAGGATGTGAATGTGGAGAAGGGAAAGAAGGGCAATTTCGTTTTTTTCGGTTTCTTATTTCTCCATTTTTGGGGCTGCAAAAAGCCAACACAACCCTAGTTCTTTCTTTCTTTCTTTCTTTCTTTCTTTCTTTCTTGATTATCTCATTTTTTTTCAATGTCGGTTTGTTGAGATTAAAAAACGATTTAACAAGAAGCAAACGTTAAGGATTTCAATAGGATCTAGCAGATTAGAGAATTTTTCAATAACTCTTATGCTTAAAGAGTATCATACCATTAAATTTCTAACAAAAAAAATTATATATACACTAAAGTCCCAATATTTTCAACGATTTGACAAAAAAGTCCTAAACTTTATTTTTTAGACAGTAAAGTTTTAATTGACGATTTGACAAGAAAGTCTTAAACTTTATTTTTTTTGACAAAAAAGTCCTAATTACCGGCTAACCGGGGAAAAAGGGTAAAAGTGTCAAAAACTGCCGGTAATTTGGACTTTACTGTCAAAAAAATAAAGTTTAGGACTTTCTTGTCAAATCGATGAAAATATTGGGACTTTACTGTATATATATCCTTTATAACTTTTATATATATATATATATATATATATATATAAGTTTGAATATCACAAAGGTCATAAACTTTTATGACATTCGATTTATGACATGCAATTATCACATAAAATCATAGCATTCGTGTAGTAAGTAGCAAAAGGTCACATTCATGAATGGCCTAAGAACCAAATGGATGGCGGTGATGTCTAGTAAAAGCTCATGAACAATTCAAACTTACTCCTTGGCGAAGCTAGTGGGGATTCTAAAATGACATGAAAGTGCAGTGACCAAAGAAATGAATGTTGTTTCATGCATGGGATCTTTAGCTCTCATATCAAAAGGAAAGAACGTGGGTGAAGAAGAAGAAGATTTACTTCTATCAGAATTTGATCTAACCAATGAAGAATATGCTTTGATGATCTCTAATCCAAATAAGTTCGTGTGTAGAAAGTTTCCTAACTCCAAGAACCGAAACTAGTAAGGAAGCTACAGTTTGGATAAAGCAAAGGAGGAACCAAAGAACTCTCCTCAGCATGAAGAACCGAAGAAGGATAGTAAGCTTGTCAGTGACTCTGGATTTGATTGTCACTTCTTGCAAGGGAAAAAATCACTTTGCCAAAGATTATGTCTTGAGAAAGATGTCAAAAAAGAACGAGAATAAAGACGATGAAGCCTACTACCTGCAAAAGCTAGAAGAAATAAAGAAGAAGAAAGTTGCTGCTAACAACACTATGAATGCTTTAATTGTGCAGGAAAATCTCGTGGATGATGAGTTTGGTGGTGTGGAAGTCTGGTCTACAAACTCTGAGGATGAAGAGGTTCGTAAGCCTACACATGGCAGGGCTTTCGTGGCGAAAGAATCTGAAACTGAAGGTGCAGGGAAGTGCTTGATGGTGACTGCCGAAGTGTCACAGATGAGAGGCTACACTACTAATGGGGTTATGATAAAGAAAGGGAGTGAGAAGACAGGTGCTTCGCTACCAAACCAGTTGGCGAGCAGATCAACGAATGCGACCAGTTGATCAAGAAGGTACAATCAATTCTCGAATCATTAAAAATCCCTGTCACAAACTATGAAAAAGAACTGAACAAATTAAATTGAAATTTTCTAGTTTAAGTGGTAGTTTAACACAAAATCGCCTCACAAATTCTAACCTAACTGATCAACTCAGCAGAGTGTCTTCAAAGAGTGAGGAGAGACGGATGTGGATACAACAAAAGGAGAACGAGTTAGTTAGGATTAAGGATGAGACAATATGCAAAGGGATAATTTAAATCTTGTAAAACAGAGAATTTTTTTTTAATTGCTAAATTTTATATTCCAATATTACCCAATTGCATCTGGATTGTGAAATAGGCAAGAAAATTCATAGTATCATTTTGCCCTTCCTTGAGTTTAAGGAGGATGAAATTGATGCAGATGTATATAACTATGAAGCTTTTGTAATCGGTATGGTGATAAATAAAAGGTGTTTTATTTATGCTCAAGGGTTTGAGGCCATATGGGATTAGTATTATTCTTGTGTTTCACTTTGCATGTTTTGACTTCCTGAATAATTTAATTGGTTAAGAACAGTCAAATTATTCGAACGGGCCACAGTCGTTCATATGTTGGAAGTAGGTATGAATGAAGACTGTCGTGAATTGGTGTGTGGATTGTCTAAATAGCATTAGACATAAGCAAATTTTTGCTGCAACGTTCATGAGTGCTTATGAATATGAATTTGAGCATTGGATTAAGTCCACGCTCACTTGGATCACTCCATGGATGGTATCACGAGTGATTGGTGAGACGATAACATATTATATTCTTGAAACCGATATGTGTGAGTTGTATCTTGCAAATCGGTTACACATTGATAATATGTAAACACACTAGTAACTTGGTGTTATAAAACATATTGTTGTGTGTGATTCGGTGAGTAAGTGCAAGCAAGTATTGTATCAAAGTTTATCCGTTCCTTTTATCCAAAGTAGGATGAAAGCGATATCTTTGGGCCCCTCGATGATTTAGTGATGACAAACGTAAATGCTCGGCCGGGCTAGGGCTAATTTGATTTGTTCAATTAGTCAGTCGTCATAAATCGGAAGTCGAGAAATAGTACAAAGAGAATGATTTGAAATCATATCTCATATGATATCTAGAATGGAGGAATATATGATCCCTTATCTAAAGGACACGCGTATCTGATAGGATCAGAGTTGACAGCGGCTTTAGAAAGCTACGATTGCAGATTAGGATCTGAAGTCATACGCATAATAGTTATTAGACTTATCCAAGTGGGAGACTGTTGGATTAGTGTCTAAGTCCATAACTATTTTGGTATCTACTTGACCCGATGGTGCATGGTCCTTTTGGGTTGCCTTCACCAAAGCAACTTGATAGGATGAATTATGGAGAGAAAGGATTAAATATGATTTATTAATATATTATGAGAATAATATATTAAAGGAGAAATCATATTGTTTAATTAATATTAGTCAATAATTAATTGGTAATTAGTTTTGTGACTAAAAGAGATCAATTAAACTTAAGGGAGTGGAATTGTAATTATAAGATAATTGCAATTTGGGCTATGGATTGCCTTATATTAAGGAGTGGACGAATTCTATGGGGAAACCCAAGAAGAAATCGTCCAAGGCCTTAAGGAAAGGGGTCCATGGGTTGCTTAGGGCTTAAGCATCCAAATTAGGGTTTCCTTGTTAGATAATCCTAATAGCCTCCTATATATATATAGATCCCTTATGACCTAAAAACGTGGCTAAGCATCCTTCTAGGGTTTCACACGTTTTAGGGCAGCCTCCATCCTCTCTCCTTCTCATCCTCTTGCTCTTGGTGTTTGTGAACCATTAGAGGAGTGACATTTATGACTCTAAGCTTTCTAAAGTCAATACAAGGGGAATTGCGATTGTTATTGCTACATAACAATCAAGGTAACATCTTAAACCCATTATTATGTTAATATGATTACTTGTATGCTAGAATTAGGGTTTATAGTCTTGGATAACTTGCATGTACAATAGAGAAACCTAGATCCAAGCATTAGGGTTTGTATGAGCATATAGGATGTTCTTATGACCAAAACCCATCAGTGGTATCAGAGACTAGATTGGTTTCTATTGTATTGATGCATTGTATGATTGATAAATTCGTTTTTTCTGTTTCTGGAGGCTGGACTCGCCGAGTCCATAGATGAACTCGCCGAGTCCAAGGTGACTTGACGAGTCCATGCCTAACTCGGCAAGTCGGCTGGTCAGATGGAGGGAAAACCGGGACTTCTTGCTGTTTTTGCTTAAGGATAGTTGCCTTATCATATTAGATCAATATAAATCCGATTTTATGATATATTTGACTATATTCTTGATCTAATTGAAGATATTTATCAATTAATAAAATATTTGTTTCCCTATGTGATAATTGATTAATTATTTTGACTAGATTGATAAATTGTTTTGCAAGAAATCATTAACAAATCAAATATGGATAATTATGTGATTAAATGTTAATTAAGATTATTTGTTATTTGATCCTTGTTGTTATGAAAAGTTTCATATTTTCCCCTTAGGTTTTATAGTTTAAATTTGAACCCAAAAGTTTTGTTGTTTTGAAATTTAAATAGTTGAAACTCTAATGTCTTGAAAAAGGTTTCAAAACTTGCCCTCAAGTTTAGGAATTTAAATTTTTATTAATACTTTAATTTTGATGTATATTTAAATTCTAAATCCTAATGTTTTGAAATGTTTCAAAACTTTCCCTCAAGTTTTGGAATTTAAAAGTTGATTAAAAGTTTAATTAGGAATGTTAAATTCTAAAACCCTAGTATTGTTTTGAAAAAGTTCAAATTACACCCTTATGGTTTTATTAATTAATTAAGGTGTATAATTAAAAGAGGTTTAATAAATCCATAAAAGTTTTGGTTTACAATTTAATTGAATTAAAAGTATAATTGTTAAATTTGACCACCTAATATTTTAAAAGTGTAAAATACAGCCTATACTATATATAACATTAAAAGTCTAACATTATATATATGTATGAGTAAAAGTCGGTCTTACCATTAGTAGGCCTTATTCACGAAGCTGGTCTATAAGGGGTGTTTAAGGAAATTCCCTATAAAATGGTCTGAATAGGTATCCACTCATACCCACCGCACTCTTGACTAGTGGAGGGATGTTAGCCGAACAGGTAGGATAGGATGAAAACCTTCCATTATAAGTATAATGAATTACAAAAGTAACTAAATGTTTTCATAAAATTCCCAATATTAGTTACTTAGGCAAAAGTGAATTGATGCAATTCCATGAAATTACACTTTGTGCCCTTGCGAAGACGTTAGTGGAGCGTGTGTGGTTTACCGGCACACGAAATGGTTCTAAGCAAAGGTAGCAAAGCGTGACTCAATGTTTGTCATAGTTCGGTGGAGCGTGCATGGTTTACCGGCACATCGAATAGGTGACTGTAACATGTGGGGGCACCATGTAGTTTGCATGGTTATTCACACCCGCTTTGTGATCCTCGGCATCCCAGTCACAAACAAGAGGGGCATATCGAGATTTAAACATGCCATTGAAATGTTCAATGAATCTCAAAGGATCTAGGAGTTTTCATAGATTTAGAACTTAAATTTCTTTTTCATTTTTCATGGTGGAAATTAGTGAATCGTCATTCACTTACCTTCAAATGTTCTGCAATTTGGGTTACGGCATCCCTCTCCCGAGTTGTAGAATATTGTGTTGGGTCCTAGCCTTAGTATCTCATTTAAGTGATTTACTAAGGACTCAATCAATCAACTAACTTGAATTTGTTTTCTCCCGTTTTGTAGATGTCAAAGTTCGACAACTATGTGTCAATTATGGAAACAATTATTTTGGCACAATAAAAGGTTCTGGAATGATCACAAATGGAGATTTCTCGATCAGAAAGGTGGCATATGTAGAAGGCTTACAACACAATCTTATCAGTGTTTCGTAACTGCTGGTGGGAACAGGACTGAAGGTTTCGTTCGATAATGAAGGGTCAGAAATAATAGAAAAGAAGACCAAGAATGTTCTCTTGAAATCTCAAAGAAAAGGTGAAATGTATCCATTGAACCTTAATCGAATATGAGGGAAGCCATATGTATGCCTAATAACGAAAGCGCATTCTGACGAAAGTTGGCTATGGCACCGAAGGCTCTCACACCTCAACTTCAAAGACATCAACAAGCTAGTTCTTGGTGATCATGTGCGACGACTTCCACTTCTCAAGTTTGATAAGGAATATTTGTATGCTACATGTTAACACAAAGATCATTGAACCGCTTGAGCTACTACATATTGATCTGTGTGGACCTTTGGCTATTGAAAGCATCGGTGGTAACAAGTATATTCTTGTCATAGTTTATGATATTTCTCGTTTCACCTGGGTTTTCTTTCTTAAACAGAAATCAGAAGCAACTCCTAAGCTCAAAGTCTTTATAAAGCAAGTAGAGCTTCAACTGCAAAAGGTGGTTAGAAACATTCACAATGACAATGGGTTGGAATTCAAAAACCAAGTGTTTGAAGAGTTTCTTGTTGAAAAGGGAGTGTCTCACAATTTCTCTACTCCCTATACTCCACAACAAACTGGGGTCGTTGAAAGGCGAAATCGCTTGTTGTGTGAAGCAGCCTAAACCATGCTCAGATTTGCTTTGTTGCCACTGTATTTCTGGGCTGATGCTATTGCTGCTGCTTGTTACACCCAAAACCAGTCTTTTCTTAACAAGCAATTCACAATAACTCCTTATGAAATTCTAAACAACCGCAAGCCTAACGTCAAGTTTTTCCATGTGTTCGGTTCAAGATGCTTCATCTTCAATTCTAAAGAGAACCGAAACAAGTTTAATGTGAAGGCAGACGAAGGAATCTTTCTTGGGTATTTGCTTACTTTAAAAGCGTATAGGATTTTGAATAAATGCTCAAAGAAAATCGAAGAAACTTATTACGTTTCGTTTGATGATCACTACGTGAAGAAACTCACATCAAGCAAAGAACCAATGGATGAAATCTTTCCTCAAACTAGTAAGTCTCGGTTCCCATCTCCAACTTATTTGAAGAATATGTGAAGCTCTTTGATGAATCGGAGACTGCTATTCTCTCTAAAGCGAAATCGGTTGACAACAAAGTAGATAATCTGAAGAAGGTAATTGACGAAGCTGCTAAAATCATGGAAAGCGAACCTTCAAGTTCAAGTGGATCTCAAGAATCTGCCAAATCTCAAAAGCTAACTGCATCTTCCCATTCTACTATCCAGGGGGAGAAACCATCAACCACCATACCCAGTGAACGTTCAGTTGAGAGGGAGAATTCTGAGCCTGAAGCCGAAACAGTTTCATCATTCGAGGAGGAGAATGTAAATACAAATGATGATGATGATACACAGTCAGAATTCGAAGAAGAAGTAAATGTTGAACTGGATCCCTCCTATGATCCAAATTACCTTCCCTCACCAAATGGACAAAAGATCATCCAAAAACCCAAATCATTGGTGAATCATCGGAAAGAGTTCTCATACGTTCTCAACTGAAAAGCGAAGCAAACTGCATTATTCTCTCAAGTGGAATTTTGCATGGTTAATTCGTTTGTCTCCAAAGTCGAACCAAAGACTGTTAAAACTGTACTCGATCACTCTGATTGGGTACAGACAATGCAAGACGAACTCAATGAATTGGAGTGAAATAAAGTATGGAGACTGATTCCTACACCAAATGATGCATATGTGGTTGGATTGAAGTGGGTTTTCAGAAACAAGATGGATAAAGAAAGGAATGTAATTTGTAACAAAGCAAGGCTGGTTGTGAAAGAATATTGTCAGGAAGAAGGAATAGACTACGAAGAGACCTTCGCTACGGTAGCAAGATTTGAATCGGTACGAATCTTTCTAGCCTATGTTGCTCATAAGAACTTTCAAGTATACCAAATGGATGTCAAGTGTGCATTCTTAAATGGAGAATTAGAAGAGACGGTGTACATAGAGAAACCACCTGGTTTCGTGAACAAAAAGTGTCCAGATCACTGCTATATTATGGACAAGGTGGTTTATGGTCGGAAGCAAGCTCTTAGAGCCTGGTATGAAACACTTACTCGATTTCTAAAAATGTCTAAGTTTAAACAAGCTTCGGTTGACCCAACCTTCTTTCATAAGAAAGAAGGTGACCACCTTATGATCGTCTATATTTATGTCGATGATATCATCTTTGGTTCTACGAATCCTGGATTAACAACTGAATTTAGAAAGTTGATGGAGACTAGGTTTGAGATGAGTTCAATGGGTCCAATTAACTTTTTCCTTGGCTTGAATATTAGACAGGGACCAGAAGGCATTTTTATTAATCAAGAGGCTTACACCAAGACCTTAATAGCCAAGTTTGGAATGATGGGAGAGTCAAAAGTGAAGGTTCCTATGGCGTTTGGCACGAAGTTAACTCTTTCTCTGGAAAAACCGACTTCTGACATGACCCTCTATCGCCAAATGATAGGGTCTTTAATGTATCTAATAGCCAGTCGACCAGACATAATGTTTTTTGTTTGTTATTGTGCCAGGTTTCAAGATAACCCACACGAACCTCACATGATGGTTTTGAAGAATATTTTTCGATATCTTAAGCGAACCTCATCTCTCGGTTTATGATACCCGACAAAATCAGGATTCTTCGTACAAGCATTCTCTGATGCCGATCTAAGTGGATGTGGACTGGACCAAAAGAGCACAACTGGCGGGTGTCAGTGTCTTGTACCTCACAGGTCATATGGATACAAAGTCAACTTAGAGACTATGGCCTGAACATGTAGAAAATCCCTTTGTATTGTGACTTTGAAAGCGCAATAAGGATATGTTACAATCCAGTGCAACACTCAAAAACAAAACATATATCACTAAGGTATCATTTCATCAAGGATCACGTGGAAGATGGTAATGTTGAAATCCATTTTGTTCGAACCACTGATCAACTAGCTGACATCTTTATGAAAGCCATACCTAAAGCAAGCTTTAAAAAAATTTTACAAGGCTTAGGAATGATGGAAGCTGAATCAGTACCGAAATCGCTTTTGCCTCATTAAAAGTTGGAAAGCGAAATAGAGCGAACGCTCGGTCTATTTCGGTTCCGAAATTTTCGGGAACCGAAATGAACCGAACGCTCGATACATTTCGCATCATATCTCATGGTGAAGTTTCGGTTGTATCTTTTGTACACTACCATTTCCAGTAATTTATTTTATGTTCTTCGTTTCACAAGATACAAAAATATTTTTATTTCTGTTTTTAATTCTTTTCAGAAAACTTCATAAACTTCAAAAATATTTTCTTTTCTGTTTTTATTATTTTTTAGAAAAATTAAAAATTCAAAAATATTATTGTCTAGTATCACAAATGTTCTCTCATGATGGAGTTGGGGCAAGTATTTCACACTCTCTCCTTTAGACTAGCTAGTTGTCCCTAGAAGCATGCTACTTCATGTTGACCGAAGCTTCACAGACTTCAAGTGAAGCCTTAAAAATTCGATATATACCAATCGTTTCTTCCGAATATGGCTTTCAAATTCACTTAAGTCACGAGCTACCTTACTCTTCTCATACAGAGTAAAGAGTTAACTGCTTGGTCATTTTTGCATAGCAGAGGTACTTTCGGTTCTTTAGCCATCTCTTCACTATTCTCCATCTCAGTTCGGTTCATTAACGTAACCCTTGAGACTCTCAGTCTTTACCACTGAGGTTTATGGTTACACAACATCTGTGTTAATGATCTTAGTTTCATTTACCATGTGCTAAGTGAGACCCAAAATCTAACACCCATAATGAATTGACCGTGAACAATAATATGTTCTAGTTTTCACCCAAGTTTTAACGAATTCCCTTTGTTGAAATATGCCAAGAAATATCGTTTTTCATTTTTGAGAGATCTTTATGAAATTGTCTAAGTACCAAGACTTTTCTTCCCAAAAGATCCAGTATGTTTTGTTTTTGAGATTTCTACAAAAATCACCAAGTCACTGAAAATTAATCAAACCTACTTATCTTATAGGCCACATCGGTCTCACAGGTACTTCATCTAACTTTCGGTCTTATTTCAAGTGTTGGAGTTCTGTTGAAGCTAAGCCACCCTTTGTAGCCAAAATTTGAAAAGAAGCCTTTCAATGTTTCTTAATAAAAAATTGCTCGTAATTCAACGGGATACCACACAAACACTCCTAGGTCTCTCTTGACCTTGAAGGAAGCGATTCGTGCCCGGGATCCATAGTTTCGTGTCTATCTAGACATCACTTAAATCCCATAAATAATTTGCTTTATTTCTTTTCTATTGGCACACTCTTGCATGAAGGTCTTTATGATTTTCTCAATTCTTGTTCATGGTAATAATGGCAAATTTTCATAATTGATGGTTCGGTTGTCGCTTTCTGGAGGAACACTAAATTAAGGAGCAAACTTCGTAAGTTATTTGAAGCGAACGGATCAATGCTCACTGGTAACGGAATTTGAATTGTTTTTGGAAATGATAAGGCGGCAACAAGATAAGATTTCAAGCCGAGTCATTGTATAAGCATTGCAACGGGCGCGTGAATTTGAAACGGTTCCCAGACCCAAGCATGGTGACGTATATCTAGGGAAACCAAGCTGTCAAATTGCTCTTTTTCAGGCGCCGTTTTAGGGGATTGTATCATCATCACAGCAGATTCTTTCTCTTTCTTGGAAACGTTATAAAAGGGTTTCTCACACCACATGTACCTCCTTACCACCTCCAAACTCTCTCACGAATACAACAGGCGATTTTCAACTATTCATCTTCTTCCTTTCTACAACAATGGCAGAATCATCATCAGTTCAAGAACAAACCGCTACCTCATCTTTTCTAACCGTCAAACCCAATCAGAATCTTATCATTGAATTGAATCTCTTCGTCTATGATTTGTACACGCTTCATGTGGTCGAATGTCTCAAGTATTCACCACTAGTGATTGCTCTCACACAAGTTGAATTTGTTCCCATGTCACTCCCTCACAGGTCTTTTCATCTGCTTTTTACGATAAACGCAAGGAACGGATCTTCTTTGACATCTTCAATCACAAGACCTATGTCTCAAAAGCTCGCTTATGTTCTCTTCTAGGGCTTGCTTCAGACACCTCTGTCATCTCTCCTGATTTCATTACAACTACCCAGCTATTCATTATTTTCTATGACATGGGGTACACCAATGTCCTTACCACCTCAATGTAATGGTCTTTTACCCTCATCTTTAAGGGATTAGCCGAAAGGGTTGTTGGGTATGATAGTGCCAGCAAAGGCTTCATGACCATTCTTTATGGTCTCTATCACGGAATCAATCTGGATTATGGCTCCCTTATTTGGTCTCAACTAGTGCAGAGCCTCAATTCGTTGTCCAAACACTCTGAAATCTCTTATGGACGCTTCTGGACGTTGGTTACTCGTAGAGCCATTGAGCATTTTCAGATTCCCATCATGGCGGATGTGTTGCAGTCTTCAATCGCTACTTTCCACACCACAAAAATCAACGTTTCTGATCCCATAAAGTTACTGTTCATCAGTTCCATTCCAGAATCAATGTATCGATGTGTTTTAGCCGAAAGCCATGTTATGACTGATTACAGGAAACTCACACCAACCGGGCCAAGGCTACCGACTCCTGAAATGCAAAGTGCATTGGAGGTTGTTGACAAATCGGCAAAGAGGGGAAAGAAACCAGATCAAAAGAAGAAGGATGCTGAAGGACAATCTTCACAAGTGGCCACGCCTAAAAAGCGAAAACAAGAAAAAGAATCTTCTCCTGCCCACAAAAAGAGAAAGATTAAAAAGATGGCCAAGAAACCGAAATCTGCCTCTTCTAGTGATTCGGAGTATGTTCCATCCGATCAAGACCAACCGAAGTCTACTGAAACTAAACCTATTCATCTTGAAAGCTCACCAAGAGGTAACTCACCTCTTCAGTCCCCATCTACTGTGGTACATGTAACCGAATCTGTTCCAACTCCTCCTCATTCTCCTACTCATACTACAATGGTTGTTTCTATTGCACCACTTCCCCCATCAGTTACTTCTCAACCTACTTCAACTACAGCAATAACTTCAACCACTCCTATTCCACCTCACATTGTCACACAAGCAACTACTACCACTACTACAACTGAACCTCATGTTATTGTCAATGTATCTGATACGGGGGAACTACTGAAGGTCTCACCATCCCTGTCACTTCCAAACCTTTATCCCCACCTCACTCAACCAAACCAGATCCAGTTCTTGGTGGAGCCGATATGGAATTTGACTCGGTATATTTCAGTCCATATCGGGTTCTGAGCGATGAGGACGATGATGCTCCCCTTACTAAGCGGCACTTCACGGACCTTAACGCCAAACTTGACAAATTGCTCGCTTCAGCCTCTTCTTCCTCATCATCTTTTTATACGGACGCTGTTGTCAAAGCTGTTATTGAAACATCTCTCAAGCATCATGATGAGTTGATCAAACAAGCGACTAAGGAGGTGGATGCCTCCACCTTGTCCTAGAAAACTGCATCTGACAATGTCGCTCATATTATTGATAATGCTCATATTTTTCTAGATTCTCTCAAAGGGGCTGCTGAAACCAATGCTAACAAGGTCAATTCCGCAATTGAATCTCTTTCACAATCTCTTCAGGGCGAGCAACAAAAGTTTGAGGTGTTGCGTGATTCTCTGAAGGCTGATCACACTAAACTTCTGTCCACCATCTCTTCTCATTTTAACAAACTGCATAATGATATCGCCCTAGAAAACAAACTTCGAGATGAGCTGACTCTTAGCATGTCTTAGGTCTAAACTCAAGCTCACGAGCTCACCCACCTTCAAAAAAAATGATGAGATCAAATCACAGCAAGTTGTCATTCATAGCAATGTTGGTATCGTCCACTCTATTCTTCTACATCTTTTGGACGCCCATGATTCGGTTCTTACTATGACCACTCGCTGTCACCTGGCTGAGAAATTGAGACCAGCTCTTGATATCCTTAGCCGGATTGAGGGTGTTTCGGAGTTTGGTGTCCCTCCAAAACAAAGGGGAGATAAGGTTGTCCAACAGAAAGTTACAGCTGAACCGAAGGTTAAAATAGCTTCGTTCAGTTTGAAGGACAAACAAAAGAACAAAGTTGTTGTTGAAGATGATGTAATTATTGAAGATGTAATTGAAGGTGAAGCCACTGAACCTGAAAATCCAAATCTTAAAAAGGCTGATGAAGACATTGAAAGAGAGAAGAAGGAACAAGAAGCGTATGAGGCCTTGGAACGAAAGAAGTCCTTATTTCCTTTGTTGTCAATGGAAAGTCTTCTGAAAGAGGCTATCGAATCCCCAAGCTCGCATTGGCTTGAGCCGGTTCTGTCCTTCGGTCTTGAAAATTCCAAGGATGCTCAGTTCGATATGCCCATCACCCGAAAAGCATTCGTATTTCATTGTTTTGATTCAATTGTTCCTATCCCCTCTCCTAATCCAAAGGTTGATCGAGACTTGCTCGAATTTTATCTTTCTTTCTCTCAACCACAATACCTCACTTGGAGTAATCAGAAGAGCACAACTGTGAAGGTATTGAAACCCACTTCGGCAGGGAAGTTTATAAATGTCAAATTCAAGATAACACGAGGCTCAAATAGCTCAGTTCATGAGATTTCCCTTGCTGATATACCGAAATTAAATCCCCATGATTGGATTATTTTGAACAACATTTTGCTGACCAATCAACAAGAATATGGGCATATTATTGATCATATCAAGTGGATGCTGGTCTGATGTATTCTTGAAGTGGCGAAAATGGATCAGGAGGTCGCCTCTACCATTGAAAGAAACCCATTATCAAGCCAATCGGGAAGGCAAGCAATATGATCGTGATGATTAAAGGGAAAATTGATCCACGATTTTAGACCGTTTTGTTCACAAGGGGCGAAGGTCAAAGATGTTTGTTCACTCTGGCTGATAAACACTTGTTCTCCACCGTGTGCTTAGAACACATTCTTGAAATCATATATCGGTGTGACCAGAACAGTGATGCAGATAAAAAGTCGTTTACGGACATGCTTCAGTGGTATATTCACTTTCGTTAAACTCTGCTTGCCATTATACCGAAGCTGTTCAAGACCGTGAAGTCATCTACTCCCACTCAACCGAAGTGATCTCTCGCCTCAATTGGAGCAAAGGGGGAGATTGTTAAGTTTAAGGGGTTGCGTCATTGGGCCTTAGTGGTTTGGTCCATTTTGTACTTGTGGTTTGGGCCTGTCCAACCATGTTTTATTTTAGCGTTTATATATATATATATATATATATATATATATATATATATATATATATATAGTGCATGCATGCATTATATTTTTAACGCTTTAATAATTATCATATTCATTGTACTGTAAACCCTAGCACACCTCTACAGTAGAAGTTCTTAATCGAGCTCTTCTAAGGTGTGACTATATTTTAATCATTCGACATACGTTTGATTCATTGTGTGTTCAAGAGATTTTTTGTCTTATTGATTTACCTATCAAAGATCTAATTGATCTAAAGAGTTTTCAACTCTTCACCTTCCAATGCCATCGCACATACTTATTGAACCAGAAGAGCCCTCATCTTCACCTTCCACAAGGTGAAGTCATTTGACCCATTGAACTTCTCCAAATCAAACTTGTGAGTAAACATCTTCAATCACAAGAATACAAACCATAGCTCTGATATCACTTGTCAGGAAGTAAAGCAGATAACTAGTAAAACTATAAGCACACAAGACACAGTATTTATGTGGTTCGGTCACGATGACCTACGTCCACGGTCAGGATGGGAGTATTCTTTTATTTTAGAGCTCTCAAATAGAGGTTACAAGTACAATTACATAGAGATTTGCCTATCACTTTAGAATTCAAGATATAAAATGACCTAACATGCATCCCCATTTATACTTAAGGGATCAGACCTAAAACTCTAATAGGCCAAGCCTATTGTCCCATAGGCCCATGAATAGAGGCAACCAATCATATTCCGCCATGCAGCATCTTCTAGAACATTCATGAGCATCATAGAGGACTTCATAGCATACTTGGCTTGTCAAGGACCAAGATGGTCCAACTTTCACCATGATGTCGCAACAAGTGTATGGATGGCACAACAGGCTTCAAGTGTGGCACAAGAACATCAAGATTGGAGCATAACACCACATTCACGCAACAGGGACATACATGGCACAACAAGGCCATGCATGGCACAAGATCATACTTCATGGCTCAACAGTAGCACCCCATGGAGCAACAGGGATCCTCATGTCACAAGAGGGAACATAATGGCGTAAGTAGGAATGCACTTGGTGCAACAACATTCTTTTTGGCCCATCCCTTTAACATATGGCGCAACAAGGCTCCCTTGTTGCTCCATATCACTCCCAAGTGTTGCTAACCTCTTCCAGGAGCTCCAAACCCCCTTATGTACGATCCATTCCTTTGGTACTTGATCCGTTCCTTTATTAGATGATCCATTCCTTTCTCAGATGATCCATTCCTTTGTCACATGCTCCATGAACCCCAAGTGATCCATTGGGTTCCAAGTGCTCCAAATGCTCCATGAACATGATCCAAATGCTCGAGCCACGTTTAACACTTTGTAATCATTCTTTCAATTCAATCAATAACAAACACTTTGATATCAGAATTTTCATGGTATTAGAGTAGGGTCTTAAGGACCACCGCTCATAAACCTAATATTGTCGGAGATAAATCTGACCAAACCGGAGGCAGTGGCAAGAATGATGTCATTGATGCCAACTCAACATACTACATACACCCCCTGATCTACCCAAACAGATGCACGTAAACGAAGCCCTATCCGAAGGAAACTACATCGAATGGGCCAAGGAAATGGAATTTTTTTTTGTTTTTAAAGAACAAGATAGGGTTCGTGGATGGAACGATTCCCAAACTAGATAAGACAGCCGATAATTACATGCAGTGGATGCGTTGTAACCCAATGATCATCGGGTGGTCCATGACTATCATGGATAAAGACATCAGGGGGAGTGTGAAATACACCAACGTCTCCTCTAAAATATAGGACGATCTAAAGGAATGGTTCAGGAACGAGATTTCTCCTCGATCCTATGAACTAAAACAATCTCTCTCGGTTACTCACTAAGATGGTTCATCTGTTTTAGTGTATTATACCAAACTCTATGGTATTTGGGACAAGATACAATCCATTTTACCAGTCCCAATATTGTACATGTGGAAACTGTTCTTACAACATTGGAAAGTGGCTATCTGAATTCAAAGAGAAGGAGCGGGTATATGAATTCTTGATGGGGCTTGATGCTGATTTCTCCACAATACGAACCCATGTTCTTTCAATCAAGCCAACACCTACCCTTGGAGAAGCTTATCGTCTTGCTTCTGATGAAGATCAACGAAGGCAAATCACAATAACCTGAGAGTACAAGTGGAGTCGGCTGCTTTCAGAACCCAAGGGTGATGCGAAGGACCATTTAATTCCTAAGGAAATAGCAAAGGACCTTTAAAGGACCCCAAGAGAAATACATGGGAAAAAATTGATCATTGCAGCCACTGTGGGAGAGATGGTCACAAGTGAGAAGGTTGCATCAAGTTAATTGGCTATCCTGAATGGTGGCCCGGAAAGGCAAATGTCGAGAAAGTGAAACCAAAAGCTACCCACATCGAGTCCGAGCTCGGTTTAGTTAGCCTAACCGATGCCCAATATCAAGCACTCATGAAGCATTTTAACATCAATGAATAGAAAACTGAAGGCGATCCAGTTCGTAAGGCAAACATGGTTGGTAAGTATGACAAAATAAATGACGGGATCATGGATTCAGGTTTGACTGAGCATATCGTTCATAAATTTGAGTCCCTCGAAAATGGTGCTCGAACCACACGAGAGGCACCTGTTATGATACCAAATGGTGACAACATACCTAGTTTGTGGGAACAAAATCATGAAGTTCTATACATTCCCAATTTCAATTGCAATTTACTTTTCATTAGTAGATTATCAAAGGAATTGCAATGTGCAGTAAGTTTTTTTTTGAATATTTATGTAATGCAAGGCTTACACTTGAAGAAGTTGATTGGAACGGGTGAATGCATTCGTGGTCTTTATCGAATTGGTATGACAACTCAATAAAGGAAGGCCAGGGCAACTAAAATTGATGCTAGAGTTTGGCATTCAAGACTAGGTCACACTTCCGATTCCAAGTTATCGAATATAGAATTTTTTAAGGATGTTTCTTTTAATTTTAAAGATGATATATGTGATTCGTGTGTTAAATCCAAACACACATGGGCTCCCTTTCCAAAGAGTTTTATTAAGACTAATGAATGTTCTGATTTAATTCATTGCGATATTTGGGGTAAATATCGTAAACCATCAAGAACCCATGACATATTTTGTCTTAACCATTGTGGACGATTTTAGTAGGTCCATTTGGGTCTTTCTCATTAAACATAAAAATGAAGAAAGTGATTGTTTGATAAGTTTTCATAATATGGTCAAAACTCAATTTTCAAAGCTAATCAAAGGGGTTAGAAACGACAATGGAGGTGAATTCACTTCCAATCGGATGAAGGAATTCTATGCTCATGAGGGCGTCTTACTAGAAACCACTTTCCCTCACACACCCCAAAAAAACGATGTGGTCGAACGTAAACATCGACATCTCCTCGAAACCGCTCGGGCACCCATGTTCCATGCAAACATCCCGAAGCGTTTTTGGGGAGTGCGTATAGAGGTCGCGACCTACATCATTAATTGACTCCCATACAAGGCCATGAAAAATCAAACGCCATATAAATTTGTGTTTGGAAAAAAATATCCAGATTATGAGCACGTTAGAACCTTGGGTTGTTTGGCCTATTATAGAAGTATAGAGACGAAAGGTGATAAGTTTGAGTTCAGAGGGAGACTAGGGGTGTTTATGGGATATCCATAAGGAACTAAGGGTTTTTAAATCCTTGACATTGATCATGGGAGAATGGCGATCTCTCGCGATGTTAAATTTGGTGAAACCAATTTTCCATTTGCGCAACTCAAGCCGAAAAACTCAATATCTGGTGCGTTTGAGACACCAAGTTGGCAAGAAGCTGATTGGGTTAAACAAGTCGCAGTTGAAAACAACAAATGGAATGCAACAACCCACTTAGACTCTCAAACCGAACCCACTAAGCCCACCTCTCAAACCGAACCCACTGAGCCCACCTCATTACATATTCCAGTTGATTTAGTTGGTTCTAGAGGTGAAACATAAGTAGAGAATGAAACTGAAACTCAATGTCTTCATGATCAACATCAATCCCCAAGGGCCACTAGAACTAGAATCCTATCATCTCAGCTACAAGATTATGAAATCACATTGCCACCCTCCATCGACCATGCAAAACCTGTTCCCAATCGAACTTCTTCCACGGTACATCCTCTTTCAAATAATGCTTCTTATGATAAGTTTTCAGCTTCTCATCAAGTTTTTTAGCGGCAGATCCTACATCCTTCAAAGAAGCTATGCAGGATAAAATTGGTGCCTTGCCATGCAACATGAAATTAAAGCTCTCAAAGAGACTAAGATATTGACATTGGAAACTCTTCATGAAAGGAAACATGCCATTGACTCAGAATAGGTCTACAAAATTAAATACAAACCTAATGGGGAGATCAAAAGGTACAAGGCTTGTCTTGTAGCAAGAGGTTTTACAAAAATTAAAGGAGTCGACTATCATGACACGTTTGCTCCGGTTGCGAAACTAGTGACAATTCAAACACTCATCACCGTTGTCGTCAAAAGAAATTAAATGTTGCACCAATTGAAAATTAACAATGCGTTCCTCCATGGCGATTTACAAGAGGAGGTCTATATGAAATTCATACAAGGTTTCTACAACAAAGAGAATACTAAAGTCTGTCGTCTTAGAAAGTCTTTGTACGGATTGAAATAAGCCTCTGGTACTTGGCATCAAAAGTTTACGGTCTCCTTACTGGAGATTGGGTTTAAACAATCACATAATTATCACTCTCTTTTCACCTGCAACGAAAAAGGCAAGTTCGTTGCAATCTTGATTTACCTTGATGACGTGGTCATCACTGGTGATCATGAGGACATGATCCAAAGAACCGATGACCACTTAAACACCAACTTCAACATCAAAGACCTTGACCCTTTGAAGTATTTTTTGGGCATAGAAGTTTCTCGTACTAAATATGGGATGGTCCTAAGTCAACAAAAATACTCCATGGAAATTCTGCCCGATTGTGGTCAACTTGGATGTTGCCCTAGTGCCTTTCCCATGGAGCAAAACTTGAGACTTAACCAGTGTCATGAAACCCACAAAACAGATGCATCCCTTTATTGGCTTCTCATTGGGAGGTTATTATATCTTCAGGTCACACACCTTGATATTGATTATGTCGTAAATGTCCTTATCCAATTCGTTTCTGACCCTAGGACGGATCACATGGATGTCGTTCTTCGTGTACTTCGATACCTGAAGTCCACTCTTGGTCAAGGCATCTTCATACCCAATAATGGTGGTTTCAACCTTGTCGCTTACTATGATGCCGATTGGTTGGGATGCCCTTATACGAGATGTTCAAGGACCGGTTACTTGTAGTTTTTGGGAGGTGCTCTCGTGTCTTGGAAAACAAAGAAACAGTATGTGGTTTCATGTTTGTCGGCAGATTCTGAATATCTAGCCATGTCTATAACAGTTAGCAATGTGCTTTGGATGTGTTGGTTACTCAAGGATCTTACAGTCAACCTAGAAGATACTACGCCTCTTTTTGTGACAATCAAGTTGCCCGAAAATATTGCAAACAATTCGGTCTTCCATGAACGGAATATACATGTTGAGATGGATTGTTTTTTTTTAGAACGGATTGAAACTCATGAGATCCTGCCACTTCATGTGTCCAGCAAACAACAAATTGCAGATCTTCTCACTAAACCTTTAGGAGCTCAACCCCTTCGTGAGTTACTTGGCAAGCTGAGTGTTCATAACCTCCACACTCCAGCTTGAGGGGGAGTAAAAAATTATTCTAGAATCATAAAAGATATTTCAGTGAGAATAGATTATTTGTTGCCATGTTTATCTCCTAGTTTGTCTCTTTAGTTTTAGCTCTTCTATTTATTTATTTTGCTTTTTAATTGTTCTTTAATAAATAAGAACCATTTTGATATCAGAATTTTCAAGAAACACCTCTTAAAGATCGATTCTCGTGGTTACTTACCCTAGAGAGTAATAAGGAAGTCTCTATTGCGGTTAAATGCACCAATAATTCGATTGTTGATTCTTTTCGTCGTTCTTGTTTGGGTGGAGTGGAGTCTGACCAGTTGGCGGGTTTTAACTTCCACTCTTTCATCAATTTCTGTTAACTTGAATCCTGATAAATGGTTTTGGGATTTAGATACCTCTGGTAATTATTTAGTTTTGTCTGCTCGGAATTTGGTGGACTTGGCTACTTTGGGTTCGGGTGGTAATGCTACTAGATGGGTGTCTTTGATTCCTATTAAAGTAGATATTTTTTTGTTGGAAAATGTTTTTGGATAGGTTACATACAAGAAAGAATTTATCTTTGAAAGGATTGGAAATTCAATCAATTTTATGCCATATCAATAATGATGAAATGAAATTAGTCAATCATGTGTTTTTTTCTTGTTCTGTTGCTAAGACTGTCATTCATAGAATCTTGAAGTGGTGGGGTTTGGAGGAGCATGACTTCAACTCTACTATTGATTGGTGCGATTGGTTTGGTAACATCAAAATGAGGAAGAATTTGAAAGATGTTCTGGAAGGGGTGTTCGTGTTCTTTGTTGCCTCATGGTTTTTATAGATGTTTCAAAATATTGTTGTTTTTGGTAAAGATATACCAAAAAAGAGTACTATTTTTAATAGCATTGTTTATCATACTTATCATTGGTGTTCTAATAGATCTAAGTTGTCTATTGATCGGATGTTGTGACTTCAAAACCCAACTTTTACGTCCTTATAATGAGTTAGATATTTTTATGCTAGCTTCTTACTAGTTTTGTTTTTTAATGTATCCTTCTGCAGTTTCTAAAAACAAAAATTCATTTGTTGATTGTGATTGAAGATTTTAGTAGATATCTAAAGAATAATCTAAACATTATTCATCAATACTTCTCAAATTTCAACGTGTATAAATTGCCTGTCGATAATGGAATTTGCAATCACAAACGAAAGAAACTATGAAACAATATAAGACACGTGGAATCTTGTGTGAATAAGCTAGTTAATGTAGTTTTGTTGCTTTATGACTTTATAGCACACGATATTGGAACTACAATAGTTGGTGAATGATCTTGAGCCACGATATATTAAATCCTAATATTTAGAATGACCTTTTAATTTGATAAATATAGGTTACGTTTTTTTTTTGGTGTTTGATTTAAAGGTTAATGAATATTTTTTTCTTCATATTTAGTTTTTGAATTTTTTCATAACTTATTTACCTCTGAAGTATTTGAAGTTGTTTAAATTTTACCTTTATAACCGTTACAACCGATCATAAGAATAAAATATGAACAATTTCAAATAATTAAATTGACTATTAAAAAATATTCAATGACTAAATATAAACAAAATTAAAAATCATAGTACCCTTTAAAGTCATTATCCATTTTTCTAATCAACTTTTAGTTTATTTTGCTTATTGGTAACATAATCATGTTAGTTCATAACCTTTAATCCAAGTCCATGAGATAAAGTTTAACTAAAGTTTCTTTATTCATTCCATGTTTATGTGTCTATTTATAATTATAATTTTATAGCTTAAAATGAGACATGTTTTATCCAACCACATATTACAATAATTCACATATATATATATATATATATATATATATATATATATATATATATATATATATATATATATATATATATATATATATATATATATATATATATATATATATATATTACAAACTGTTATCTATTTACAACGAAATGTTGTGCACACAACATAACTTGTGCGTATCATATACAAAACATCCGTTTCAACCTATATCATGAGATATAAGGACGGAAGAGTTCCAATGAAACATTATCAATGACATATTATGTGCATCATGTCACCACTAAAGGTACTTGTGATAACTCTTGATACCTTTGGCGGCGGCGACATATGTTGCCTATTATGCTCTTAAATATTGTATTGAAAGACAATGTATTATTAAAATCTTAAAAATTAAACCCTACACGCATATTAAATAATAGAATGAAATTAATTCCGAAAACCTGAAATAGAGAACATAATAGTGTGATTTACCAAGATAAAAGAAGTTATTTATGGGATAATAATTTGAAAGGGTAATGAACTTTCAATTTTGTTCACCTTTAGTCATTGAACTTTGTTCGTGCTTGATTTACCCCTGAATTATTTAAAATTGTTCACATTTTATCCATGTGACCGATGTAAACGATTATAAGGGTAAAATGTGAATAATTCCAAAGTAAAATGTGAACTATTTCAAATAATTAAATGATAAATCAATCACAAAAAAAAAATTAGTAAACAAATGTGAACAAAGATGAAAATTGTAACCCTTTCAAGTCTTTGTCCTAAGATTTTATTATCACAAACTAATAAACACGAGATGTATTCAGCAATACAAGAAAGTAACTTCGGTTTTTTAAGCCAACCAGACAACAAAATATAAAACTTATTACGACGAGATAAAACTCAAGGGAAAAAATCGACATAATCAATAACAAACGTTTCCGATCGCAATATACCAATTTTAAATAATAGAGCGCACGCACATACACACACACACACACACATATATATATATATATATATATAATAATAATAATAATAATAATAATAATAATAATAATAATAATAGAGAACCATTATTATTCAAAGAACTAAGGATTCAATCCAAAGCGTCGGAATTTAAAGCGATCAACGGCAAAAGGAAGTATTGTAAATTTTTATAATAGACGCACATGTAACGGATTATAACAAAACCCACTTCCATTTTTCATTTAAATTTTTTTTAGGACAAGTTTTTTATCGAAAAAAAATCTGAATGCACCGTTGTTCACGATTTTTCGTCCTCATTCCATAAAGATCCATGATAATATATATATATATATATATATATATATATATATATATATATATATATATATATATATATATATATATATATATATATAAAACGAACTTTTTTTTCGAAAAAAACTCACTTAATTATCTTATTTTTTTCAATATTTAAGCTTTTTTTATAAAAAAAAAACTAATTATACCAAAAATATTAATTTTTTGTACTCTATTTATAAACATCAACACCGATTAAAAAAAAAACCTCGAATAGTGTAGATTCACATTGTGAATCTAAACTGTAAATATTTCAATTTTTAACATTCGCAATATGAAAAATCTCGAACAGTTCAGATTCACATTGTGAATCTGAATTACTATTATGCACACTGTGAATCTGAGAAGGTTCAAAAAAAAAAAACAAAAAACAAAAAAAAAACCTCGATCGGTGTAGATTCACATTATGAATCTAAACTGTAAACATTTCAAATTTTAACATTCACAATGTGAAAAAGCTCCGATCAGTTCAGATTCACACTGTGAATCTGATTTATTATTATACACATTGTGAATCTGAGAAGGTTCACAATGTGAATCTGAACAGGTTTACAACATGAATCGGAACAAGTTCACAATGTGAATCTGAACTGAAATATCGTATTTTTATTTATTTATTTTTTTAACATGGATATGAATCTATATTTAAAAAGTTCAAAAAATATGAATTTTGATATATTTATTAATTTTTTTTCTAGAAAAATAGACCTTAACTTTTTTCATTAAAGAAAATGAAGTGGATTTTTTTCGAAAAAAAAGTTCGTTTTTTATATATCATCATGGATCTCTATGGAAAGAGAACGAAAAATCGTGAACAACGGTATATTCGGTTTTTTTTTGATAAAAAAACATGGCCTAAAAAAAATTTAAACGAAAAAAAGTGGCGGGTTTTTTTTGTAAATGGTGGATTTTTTTGTATAATCCAATGTGTGTGTGTCCAATGTAAAAGTGTACATCTATTTCTTTGGCCGTTGATCATTATGATTTCCGATGCTCACGATTGGTTCCTTGGTTAATTATAGTTCTCTATTGAACCTCACCCTATATATATATATATATATATATATATATATATATATATATATATATATATATATATATATAGGGCTTAGGGAATATATGGCTGTTATGTACCTAATATTAGGTATAGAATCATCAAAAACTACATAGTTTTAACAAAATGCAATCAAATTTCTCTACCATCTTTCTTGTATTCTCTATTAGACTAGATGATAGGCTTTGTACATATTTTTATAGAGTTTTAAATATTTATTTTTGCACCACAAACCATGTATAAAAATACATTATCAACTACCTATAAATCTTCATATTCAAATTTAATATAGAAAACTATAGTGAAAGATTGAAATTTTTCATTAAAAACCCAATAAACTACTTCTCATAACACATCAAAAAGAATCATGCAAGTATATATATGGTAGGTGTCAAAGAAAGTTATGAAGCCTACTAGATGTCTAATGCAAAGAACACATTCGAAATACATAGATGTTGGAGATAAATTATGAAATCAGAAATAATATGAGCTCAAAAGCAGTAGGAAGAATCTAACAATGATAAAAAAATTGTGTTTTTTTAAGCAAAATGATGTCAATTTTGATGGTTCTATATCTAATATTACATACATGACAACCACATATTCACTTTTCCCATATATATATATATATATATATATATATATATATATATATATATATATATATATATATTAAATCATTTATTATGTAGACTATTCATTAGCGTTTAGCGGTGCCTTGACTATAATCTCTATAACTCTTATTAGAGATGAATACACAGTAAATAATTTTAGCTAAAAATGTTGTAGTCATACTGATGATCTCAAGGGTCATAAGGAACGCATAAATCTGACATTTTATGGAGAAGTTACGATGTAGCGACCCAAATTTTAAGTCAAAAAATTTCTTTTTAAATTAACTGATTCATAAGAACGTTCATGAGAAAATACTATGAAATTACATCGTCTCATAAAACAATGTATCATGTCACAAAACCCAAGTCACAAAATAATAACATGTTAGAGTACAATCCCAGAATATCCATAGTGCGGAAAACAAAGAGTGTGTGTATGATGTGCCGCTACTGCGCCAGCTCCTTCCCCTTCGCTGAAGAGGTACCTGAAACTAAAACTGTAAACTATAAGCACGAAGCTTAGTGAGTTCCCCCATTGTACCACATACCACACAATCACATAGCATAAATACTGTCGGGCAATTCTGGGGTGCCCGACCTACCCGTACGGCCATTCTGGGGTGCCGTCCTACCCATGCGGCCATTCTGGGGTGTCGTCCTACCCATGTCAAGCCATTCTGGGGTACTGACCTACCCGTCATCCTAACAATCGAACTCTACTACTATCACATATAACATATCATAAACATACTATCAGACATATTCGGGGTGTCCGAACTACCCTTCGGTCCTAACAACCGAACTTGGGGACTATTCCCCTCCTACTACTGCTATCACATATAACATATCATGCGGGCATATAAACATATCAGCACATATTATCAGACATATCTGGGGTGTCTGACCTACCTTTCGGTCCTAACAACCGAACTCTACTACTATCACATATAACATATCATGCCAGCATATAACACATTAGGTAGTAGCAAACCTAGATGATATCACAAAGACAATCATCTAATCGTACAACTCCTACTGGTGGGTCGGCATTGTGGCCGTAGACCCACCACTACTGGAAGGTAACTCACCTCGAACAAGTAGCTGCTGATAATCCGTATGGGAAGTCTCGGCCTGCTGCTGCTCCGGAAAACCTCCGGCTACAATCCCCACGAAACACTTAGTCAGAAACTGACATCTAATCTTAGGGTAAAACGACCATTTTACCCCCAATCCAGTCCAGGTCAAAGTCAATTTCAAGTTGACCCGACTCGCCGAGTTGGGCCGTCAAATCGTCGAGCCCCTAACCCTTTACACGTCCTCATCCCCGACTTGACTCGTCGAGTTTGGCGATGACTCGACGAGTTCCTCTCCCATAAGAACATCGAATGATCCTTCATCCGACTCGCCGAGCTGTATGAGCAACTTTTTGAGTCTACCTTCCTCTGATGAACAAGTCTGACCTCGACACATCGAGTTGTATGAACAACTCGTCGAGTTCCTCTTCAATCTTAAGGAGATTGCCTTGGACTCGCCAAGTCTGTTCTTGCACTCGTCGAGTCCCATGAACTCCAGGTCTAAAACTAAGTCCAATGCGTTGGGTCACTCTTTCTGACCTTCTACAGTCCTTCTAACACCCAACTGAGTTCTTTTGACCCTCACAAATATAAGACTCAAAGCCTTGGACTTGTCGAGTCGGTCACGTCCATTCACCAAATCTTCAATTTCTGATGTGCAACCCTTGATCAAAAGATAGATCCAAGCCTCTACAATCGACCTAGCACGTAAAGTTACAAACTTTACGTGCTTGCATGGGACTTTGAGCTTAAAAGGTCCTAAAACAAGCTCTTGGGTTGCATGGGGTCTTCCTTGGGTGGAAAAGCACCCACTTTCTGCCTTGTGACCCCTCAAAGGACCTAGATCCGAAGCCTTGTTCCCAACCATGCTTGCATTCATGGTTGACTACCTAAAATGGCTTATAAAATCCCTTAATCTCCACAAAATGAGATCTAGCAATTTAACGAGCAAGTTAGCAACTTTATACCTTCTGAGGACTGAAGATGAAGCACAAACTCGAACCCCTCTGGTCTCCTCTTGTTTCCTCATGTTCTTCTCCCTCCTTCTTAGACCACCAACACCAAAATCCACCAAAATGACTTAGATTGCTTCAAAAAACGGCTAGGGTTTTCTATAGAGGGTTTCTGGGAGCATAAGGGACGATGGAGGCTGTATAAGGTTGCTTAAATAGGGTGCAAACCCTCAAATTAGGGTTTTTGTCCAGCCAGAGCCTACTCGTCGAGTCCGGGACCCGACTCGACGAGTCCATCACTAAAATCCCGCGTTCCGTCCCGCTTCTACTCGCCGAGTTGGTCCTTTAACTCGCCTAGTCCAAGGCCAAAAATGTAAAACACTTAGATAAAAAATAAAAAGAAATGTGTACCAAGAACCAGGTGCTACATACGATCCCTAAAAGTTTTGCGTTCGACCTATACGGTAAAGTGCATCGTAAATCAGGAATTAGAGATCGGTTGCTTATTAGTCTAAGTAATCTAAACAAAAGTCACATAGATCGTAAAAGCGAGAGCGTGCATTTAGAGAATCCTTAAATCTGACTTCAGATGAGAAAGTTATAATTTTTCAAAGTTTTAGCACAAGAATATGGACACAAAAATAGAAATTCAAATCGGTTGAGGGTTTGCCGACACAATCTAAATGAGAGTTGAAGATCTCATGAATATGATTCCTTCAATATAGAAACAGTCGAGAACAGATGTCGTATGAAAAAGTTATGATTTTTATACAGATTGTAATAGTCTAAGCCTGTGAAAAATATAACTTCAAAAATAAAATGAGAATTAGCCGACGGAGTCTAAATGAAAGTTATAGTACTCGTCGATAGCTACGCATAGATATAAAGAATATCGAAAATGGAGCTCGTATGATAAAAATATGAAATTTTGAAAAATATAAAAAATTGGCTCGTACCGACAGAATGCAAAGCACGCACATCTTCTAGAAGGGTGAAGTGTACCACCACCTTTGCTACACGTGGAAGCAACCTGAAGCAAAAGCGTAACACGAGTGCATTGCATGCAACTATATAAGCATGAAGTGCATGGTCAAAAATATGCTATAAATAGAAGCTCAACCCTCATTACTTCCCTAACACCTCCAGAACTTCTCTCTGGAAAAATCTCACCATCCTAGTACAATTTTTTTTTAGATTTTAGGGATATTTGGTGAAGCCCTTAGGCATTAGAAAGCCCGACGAAAAGAAGCATTCGACCCTGATTTTTACTTGCGAATTTCTAGTCTTCACTAAGAAATCTTTATAAGTTAAGCTGCACTTACTATACTTCAAGTGTAACTTAGATTTATATTCATATTCGTTATTGTGAATCTATAAATAAGATTTATCAATGTTTCCATGTCATAATACTGATTAATCGACTTACAGGGGGTGATGTATAAGCTTGATTTAATGGTTGCGGTTTCCAAACAGTCTACTTTGTATACCAAACAGACCCACCTCCGATATGATCTTACATGGTTGCTTCTTATCAGCTATAAATCAATAGACATTGGGATGTTGAGGAATATAGACTATCATTATTCACAAGGAATATAATACTAAGACTTAGTAGTAATTATACCTTGGTCACATTAAAGGAAAAACTAAGGTGTTAGGCGAATCTCTACCCAAATCACAAGTCGTCCACTTTAACAAGTGAGTGCATAGTTACTTTCATCTTGCACATAGATATGAAGTATTTAAATAATTAATTATTATATGTGATTATTCTCTATACCTAAGATGTTCTATGTTTGATGAAACAATATTAGATGATTATTATTTAACCATAAATATGTTTTCATAATTATAATATAATGGGTAGAGATGGGATGATGAAAGATGAAAAATGATGAGGAGAGGCCATGGCTTTACTAGTGATGTTGCGATGCAATCATCTAACAGAGTATAGATGACAAACACTGACTATTCTAGACATTCCAGTGGAATGCTAGTAGGTTCGCAACAAGTAGGTGATGAACTCCGTGTTCATGCGATGCAATCTATTCCTTACTAACATGTATTGTGGAGGAATCCTCAAAACAGTATTGTCTACTTGATATTTGTGGTGATCGTTAGGTTGAATCCTTAGAGATAAATATATAAGAAAATGGGGATGAGTAATCGGGTTAATTATTTGATGTGAAATATGTTATTAAACAAATTAATTATATTATTGTGGGTTGAAAACCCTATGTATTCACCAGCCTCCTAGCTTGACTCACTCAATCTTTGTATCACATATAGCAGTACAAAGTCACATGGATAGTGATGTTTGGATCTGATGAAAGATTCGAGGAGATGTATGCCATTAGTATAATAAGATGTCATAAGGTCTCTTAAGACAAGTTTATGCTTATGTTTTGTATCAGTTATGACATCCGAAGCTTTTATATATTAATGAAAACCATTTCTTAAGAAATGCTTTGATTAAAATAATATTTTGGGACAAATTCCGCACAAATAAAAGAATACTCTATTTTAAATAAACATAAATAACTATTTTTAATTAGCCGTAAAAATGGAGATGTCACAATGACTCACCGTATATTTTTTTCTAGCGGCTTTTAGCAACAAAATTCAACAAAGAAGATACATTATACATTTCTTTGTAGCATTTGATTAAATATTTCCGTTGGTGTAGTTTGAATGATCTAGAACCCAAACTAGATCTCCTCTTTCGTAAGCGCAACAAGAGTATGATTCTTGCAATAAGACTTCAAGTTCTCTTTTTTCTTTGGCAAAAAATGAACCTTAAGAGGAGAAGAGAAGAATGTTGAGAACAAGAGATGAACGATGTAAAAAGTGGTTGTCAGTTTCACTAGGATCTTCCACAAGGATCGGCTAGGGTTACTAGTTCTTCTCTTTTATCCTTTGAATTATCATAGCTATCCCTAATTATTTGTGGTTCAAATTCATGCTAGTTGTTCTCTTTTATCCTTTCAATCGTTGAACTTTACTAGCTTCAAATTAACTGACTATATGATAAAAAGTTAATAAACTAATCCTTCTAATTTTTTTCTCTATCTTATGTTTAAATCATATCTTGCAAAAACCCAAAAGGACTCCATTACTTATGAAAAATCACTAACTTGTTGTGATCATGAACATTTTTTCCAACAAACTCATCAAGAACACCATAAACAACACAAATAAAAACATGAAAATAATTAGCCAAAATGGCTATCTAAATGAAAAGGTTTATCAAATTAAATGTTTTTTATAATAAAAAAATTAGGTTTTTTTGCATTTTTTTTGTCAATTACTAGTAAACCTTCCATTATATTCCAAAATTATAATTCCTAAAATAATGGGTCAATTTCCCTTAAATATCATTTAAATCACTGCATCGTTCACTACGTTATCATTCATCCTCAAAATGGGTATGTCGATGTCTGCGTTCACCAACACCTGAATCGTCGAACAACCCTAAAGAACCACAGCCGCCGACAAACAAGTTCGTCTACTCTCCCTCCCTAAATTCATTAACCCCTTCCCCCGTTTGTACTATCGAGTATCGATCCACTCCACCTTCTCACAGTTCTTTAGGAAAAGCGTTAAGCTATAACCTGATCAAAATCACTCAGAAAAACATCCACAAACTTCTGGGATAATGATCGGAAAAGAAAAAAGCGAGACATGAGTGAGTTTAAAAGCCTTCACCAGCACTTCCGTCTCCATTAGGGTTGCTGAGGAAGAACTAATTGAAGAAATTAACGAGAAGTTGCAAATCTAGGTAAGCAGTAACGTAAATTTTACAATTCTGGGCAAAAAAAATTCATAGACTAGTGATATAATTTGAATAATAGTTGATTCCTCTTATTATCTCATCAATTTATTGACGTTAACCCCTTTTTCTTAAACCCTAATTGATGAAGCAGCCTATTTTAATGGATGTTAAGCTTTGCTGAGTTGATTCCTCCATGTCTTACTTATCGATTTTGCGTCTGGAATATGATGTTAATTGTTTTCTAATTTTTCACCTTGAGTCGGTTGATTGGTTTTGAAATTGATTTCCGATTTTGCACCTTGAATCTAATTGCCTTTTGAAATTGCATATGATGTTTACCTTGTTGTTGAATCTGATGTTGATCTTGACATGTTAATCTGCTATGTGTAATGTGAAAGTGTAACTTTCCACCCACCAAGTGTTCGACATAATGCCAACATTGCATCATTCTTCCTTAAACATTCTAGATATTCTTATATGATAATTATTTCTTTTGATTTGTTCTAGATATTGTAAGTTATGTATACCTTAAATATTTTAAGCATTGTGGTTTACGTTTATTTATTCTATGTATATTGGTTTTATAAAATGGTCAATTCAAATTATTCTACTTATTCTATTGTATGTTGTATACTAGTTATTCTAACTACTTTTACTTATGTTTTATGTTCTGTGTTGAGTATTCTATATATTCTGTTGTTGTTCCTTTTCAGTTGTTGCACAAAATGTACAGTGGGAATTTCTTGGTTAATATGTTGGGAAAATGGAGGGAATCTGAATACTCTGGTCAATCTGTTCCAGTTGGTGGTATTGCTTATTATGTTACTGCACCTTCTCAAGGTATTGACTGACTCCATTCAATATTTCCATTCCATTCCATTCACATTCCTTGATTTGTGATGATTTATTGTTTGTTTGCATGTGAATATCATCATCAGGTTGGCTGATACGGCAACAAATCCCTTCCATGCTCTCTCTCTCTCTCTCTCTCTCTCTCTCTCTTTTTAATATATTAGTTAATTGAGTAATACTTAAAGGTTTGCAAACCTTAGCTTTAAATGGTTTCAAACTTTATAATTTTTGATTTTCACCTACAGTAATATAACTTGTTTGCTTTACCAAATGAATGTTAACCTGAAAATTCTTTCAGAATGAGGGCAATATTCTTTTAGAATAAAGAGGGCTTTAGTTTGAAGAAGGCTACTATTCTTTCAGAGTGAAGAAGGGAAATATTCTTCACACGTAATCCTACAAGTTGATCAGACCTAGACAACCAAAAAAGTCAGGGAAGCTTTAATTTTATTCTTTTACAATGATTGTTCTCTAAGAATGAACTCGAATTTATTCTTTATTTTTTTTCATATCAGAATGCAAACACAAGTGTATCACTACAAATACCTTGGCAATGAATTTATGATAGAAATGGCTTGAAAATGGATTGAAGACCTGATGGGAAAGGCTTAAAGAATAAATTAAAGAATGATCACGCTCATTGTTTAAGAATGTTGTTATTTTTTAAGAATTATACTTGTTATTCTTTCAAAATGTTTGTTGTTATTCAATGAATCATAATCATACAATGTAATTATTTGGTATATTATTAGTTCAAGAATCGATTTTGTGTATTCTTTTAGAATGTATTTACTAGTTTATGGTAGGCCTGTTGAAAAAACCCGAAACCCGTTCTACCTACCCGACCCGTTCCGAATTCGGGTAGAATGGGTCGGGTAGAACGGGTAACGAGTATGAACATTCGGGTAATAGGTTAACCTGATAATAATATAGGTCGGGTTTTAGGTATGAATATTTTTTTCGGGTATACCCGAATACCCAAATTCGTTTTTTAAATAATACCAAATATACGATGCAATCACGGACGCACACTTCAAATAAAACAAAACTCTTCGTTTCCTTCTTATGAACGACGGCTCGACAGTCAACGCAAACTTGCAAAGGGAATATGATGTTGAAGCTGAAGTCCTGAACCGTCATCACAATTCTCAGTTTCTCTCTATCGCACGTAATGGAATTAAAAAAGTACATAACATATTATAATGATTTGTATTGTTATTATAGATGTACTTGTTAATTGTATGAAGTATTTTCCTACCTAATTCTTTATTAAACTAACCAACATGTAAAAAAATATATCAATAAGTGTCATTTAAGAAATTTTCGGGTATACCCGATAATTACCCGACCCGACCTCAAACCCGAATACCCAAAACCCGAAAATCCGAATTATAATATAGGTCGGGTATCGGATATTATTTTCTTAAGGAAATACCCGTTCTACCCGAAACCCGAAAATTTTACCCGTTCGACACCCCTAATTATGGTTCACATTTTGTCATTCTAACATAATAAAATCGAAAAATACATTTACTAGTTTATGGTTAAAATTTTATCATTCTGACAGAATAAAATCGGATTTTTAATTTTAAATTAATTTAAAACATTCAGATTTTTAAAAATAAAGGAATTAATTATCCCGAAAAATTCGAAAATTTCCTTTTCTAATATAGGTTAATTGACTAAAATGCCCTTATGCTCAAATTTGTGTGATTATATGGTACATGTTATCCTATTCTACTATCATAGACCCTCAGACCATGACCTTTGATTATATTTCATCCAATGGTCCAGATCTGTGCATTCTGGCACACAATAGTTACTAGAAACAAAATAACATAACCTTATATATATATATATATATATATATATATATATATATATATATATATATATATATATATATATATATATAAACTAGTTGAAAATACATGAAATAGCAAAAATGCAGTGTACTCTAAGAACTTGTAATCCCCATATGAAATACTAAAATTAAATCAAATTAAAAAACATATGCATCTTTCTATTGTAATAAAAGAATAAGTTTATCATTAATTTGTCATGTGTTACCTTATTAAGCATCCTAATTAATGTCATGACAATTGTCAACGTATCCATTCTTCATTCAAATTTCAAATTTCAAAATTTATATTTTAATTATATTAAATTAATAACAATAGAATAAAAATTAAAGTAAAATTAATACATACTATAAGATTATATAATTTTACTTATTTATTTAAATCAATGATTATAATTTTATATAAATAAAAAAGATATTTCTTAATTAATAATTAATTTAAAATAATTATTTAATAATTTTAAGTTTTTATTATAAAAATTTAATTAATTTTGTAACCATAGTTTTCCATGGGTTACAAACTAGGTAATCTATATGTATTTATATTTGATGTAACATAAATATAGTTCGGATGAATACAACAAATTTTAAAGTTGCATCGTCTAAAAAAAAGTTCTTAAACATCATTGAAAAAATCATTCCTTCAATCCTTCTTCTGTTGTATTGTATAATAAAATGAGAATTAAGCCGATCGAGGGCTACGACAAGAATGTCTTTCTTTCAATTTCTTGTGAATTCTAGATGGAACTTTTGAGAGTTTTTTGACTTTAATTCCTTTACTTGACTTCCATTGCCTTGACTAAATATACCCAAGTAATAATTAATCCATAATTCTCGTTAAACTCTTCATGTAGGTATCCATTCAAAGGGTTGATTTCAATTAGTGAATTCATGCAATAGTAAGCTCAACGTAGTTCATGAATAAAAACTAAATAATCCTTGCCTTAACCGTTCAATCATTTTTAAGCTCAGTTGAAAAGATTCTATTGACATAAAGTTTGATTTTATTTTTCCAAAGAAAACTATATGATTGATAATTATGTGCACCAAAATAATTAAATGCAAAGACCCAACAACTCTAGTTGTTTTAGAGTGTTGTTTCTTTACCCTTTTGTCATTGTCAACCAAACTCATGATACCTCTAGACCTCAAGAAAACTACCTCTATATTCCAAACCAAAAAAGCCATCACATATCAACCCACACAATATACACTAATGGACCATATTTAAATAATACGCGTAATATATATATATATATATATATATATATATATATATATATATATATATATATATATATATATATATATATATATATATATATATATATATATATATATATATATATATATATATATATATATATATACTTTGAAAATTTGTAAACATAGTTAATCTTTATACTAGTAATCTTTATATACTTTGAAAATTAGTTTCCACCCAAAAAACAAAAATAATACTATCATTTTATACTAGTAAAATTTGTAAACGCAGATATAATAAGATAAAAAATTGAATCATAAATTGATCTTTTTATATAAGAGTAAGTTATACTAATGGTCATTCAACTTTATAATTTTTCTTTGAAATGGTTCTTACGAAACTTTTTTTTTTTTTTTTTTTTTCTGAAATAGTCCCTACGGAGCAAACATTGCACACAAATATTCCTTACCATTAATGTCCGTTGGATTAATCCATTAAGTTGAAAGAATTTTGAATAAACACTATTTCTTTTATTTTGTCAAACTTGCTTAAAGACCATTTATAAAATTTTACTCAAGAACCATTTGAAATATTATAATTTTACTCAGTTATTTTTTTTCTTTTTACATTTTCGACCCTCTTTTTTCTCAACTTTATTATTATATAT
Organism: Lactuca sativa; assembly: GCF_002870075.4. NCBI lineage: Eukaryota > Viridiplantae > Streptophyta > Magnoliopsida > Asterales > Asteraceae > Lactuca > Lactuca sativa. The sequence goes on from NC_056626.2 coordinate 25,970,546, forward strand.
TTTTTCAATATATAAATAATTTTTTTTATCTAGATTTTATCTAAAATATTAAATTAAAATACATAAATAAATATATTTGTTTTTTATTTTTTATCTAAAAATATTTGAAGCGTAAAAACATCATTTTATTACTTTTTAGTTTTTATATGATATAATTTTAAGATTTATCTGCATTTATCTTATACAAATATATTTATCTTATACAAATATATTTATTTTCATATAAAAACTAAAAAGTAATAAAATGATGTTTTTGTGCTTCAAATATTTTTAGATAAAAAATAGAAAATGAAAATATTTAATTATATATTGTAATTTAAATATTTTAGATAAAATCTAGACAATAAAAATTATTTATTTATTTAAAAAATATATAATTACAAAGTTGTGAAAAAAGATGGCCAAAAATGTACAAAAACAATAATAATAATAATAATAATAATAATAATAATAATAATAATAATAAGAGATTAAAATTGTAATATTTCGTAAAATTTCACAAATGATCCTTAAGTAAGTTTTACAAAATGACACAAATAGTCCTGAACCAAAATTTCTTTCAACTTAATGGATTAATCTAACGGACATTAACGTAAAGACCATTTGTATGCAATGTTTGCTCCGTAGGGACCATCTCAGCAAAAAAAAGTTTCATAAGGACCATTTTAAAAAAATCTGTAAAGCTAAAGGACCATTCGTGTAATGTACTCTATAAATAATCATTAAATGGTAATAATTAAGAGTATAGAATGGGAAAAAAAATCAATATTAATACATTATGCTAAGAAATCTCTCTCTCTCTATTATATCTAAACAAAAAATGCACTTTTAGCGACAACAAAACCCGTCGCAATTGAATTCAGGATTCGTCGCTAATACCTTTGTTTCTAATACTCATTTGTAACATCGCTATTACTTCATAGTACTCATAAAATGGTCATTTAGCGTCGTCTTAAATGGTGTCATCGCTATTACCATTCTAGTATAATGGTCAAATTTTTTCCGTCCCAGGCCACCAAAGTCCCAGGTCGTCGCAAATGGTTGTGCGTCGCAATTGAACGTCGCCGCTAATGTTTTTTTTAATATTTTAAATATAAATTTTATATTTTATATAATTTATATTATAAAAATATAGAAATACAAATCTAGAAATCTACATTACATAAAAGATCTAATCCATAATTATACCGTTTGTCCGTTTTAATGTTTTAATCCATAAATGATACAATAAATTCATAATATCTTACGTAATAACGACATCCATAACATACAAAATATAATACTTGTCTTTCCCATTATCGTCTTCTCTATCGTCGTTGTTTGCATAGTTTTTGTTGATACCGGCTTGGTTATTAAACAAGCAAATAATATTTTTCTAATTGTTGACGCCATGCATGTCCGGTCTAATATCGCTGCTAAAGGTGTGGTCGCTAAAAGCTATGTTTCTTGGTCTGAAAAAATCTTATTTGGCTAGGAAAAAGATTTTTCTTATATAAATGTGTCCGTTTGGAAGTCTATGAGATATACAACAAATGAGTAACTACAACAAGCATGCACAAAACCCAAAAGGACAAATACTATCATACACTAAAGTCAGTAAACCAAAGGGTATATATGTCCGAACTTTGGCCATAGAACTCAAAATTTGTAAACTGTCGGGAACAAATTCTAACTATTTGAGATAAAACAATGATAGAATTCTCAACAACTCAATGCATAAAAATCAAAGCTTTATGATCAGGAAGATGAGAAGGTCACTTCAAGAAGCTAGTTGTATGAGTCGGACCAACTTCATTGAAACCCTAATAGTCAATCATGGTGGCCCAACCCCTTTTTAATTAGATTGATGTTGTTTAGTTATCAATTAGAAACGCAAACCATTGGATCCACATGTATGTATAATAATAATTAATTATAATGCAAAAGTTAAGGAAAGTGATAATTAGGTCTAAATGAAATGTTATGGAGAATCCTAATGCATGTCTCCAAATCTACAGCCATGATTTCAGGTCCCCTAGGACTCAAGTTTTCACAATTAGCTAATTACTTGGTCCCCCAAACATCCCATCTCTCACCTAATTTTGGAAATTTGCAACCAAAAAACACGAAGTCACAATAATTCATAAGTTCTTCAATGGAAAATGATTTATATTTTATAACCAAAAATTAAATATATTTTTTATCTTTTATAAAATAATAATATGTAAATCCATTAATTATATATTTTATTCTATTCTTTTGATTTTTGACATTCCTCTTAATCTAACTACTAGAAACAAAATATATGAGGATATTATTGGATTAGTGTCTAAGTCCATAACTATTTTGGTATGTACTTGACCTGATTGTGAGTATGGTCATTTTGAGTTGCCTTCACCAAAGCAACTTGATAGGATGATTTGTGGAGAAAATGATTAATTATGATTTATTAATATATTAAGAGAATAATATATTAAAGGAGAAATCATATTGTTTAATTAATTTTAGTCAATAATTAATTAAGAATTAATTTTTGTGGCTAAAAGAGATTAATTAAACTTAGGGGACTAGAACTATCAATTGTGTGATAGTTGGATATTGGGCTAATGGAATCCATATTAGAGGAGTGGACGAATTCTATGGGGAAACCAATTAGAAATCGTCCAAGGCCTCTAAGGAGGGAGTCCATGGGCTGCTTAGGGCCTAAGCAGTCAAATTAGGCTTTCCTTGTTAGATAACTCTAATAGCCTCACTATTTAAGGACCCATAGAGCACCAAAAACGTGGCTAACTGATTCCTTAGGGTTTCTAGACGTTTTTGGGTGCCTCTTCTCTTCTCCTTCTTCATCCTCCTGCTATTGGTATTTGTGAGCCATTAGAGGAGTGACACTTGTGACTCTAAGCTTTTAGAAGCCAATTCTAAGGAGGATTTGAGATTTGTTATTGCTACATAACAATCAAGGTAAGATCTAAACCCTATTCTTATGTTAATATCGATTATCACATGCTAGATCTAGGGTTTATTGCTTTGGTATTCAATGTTTTATGCTTAATTAGAAAAACCTAGATCAAAGCAATGAGGGTTGCATGAACACCATATGAATGATGTTATGCTCATAACCCTTTAGATATATGATCTCTTTTATCACTATAAAATAGTATGAGATAAGCACGGGCACAATGATATTGATCTCGAAAATAACTCTATTACATAGCAACCACACGCACCTCCTTCACATGAACCAACGTATTTTATATATTTATATATAAGAACAAAACTCGAATACATATTAAACATTAGTTTATTATAAGGACAAAACATAAAGACATGTTAAACATTAGTTTACTTTATAAAAATGCATCGAAATGTTTCTTTTCTTCTTTAAAACATTCTAAAACATTTTCTATTGCCAATTTCATGACATCATATGGTGTTTTATCCTTCATTGATTCAAGTTGTTCCATTTTGCTCTGTTGACTGGATTCAAAAGAGAAAAGTTATGAAATTGAAAACGCAAAAGTAAATTTTAACCATCCATTTTGGAATACAATTGTTATCCATTTATTTAGTATATTAAAATTTTTAATTCTCTATAATATAACATTAATATTGATACAATATATTTTTTTTTATAAAAATATGATTTCTTTTATTTTTTATTGTACATATTAATCACATGTGATTAAACTTTGTTCTTGCATTCTCAATTCTATAAGTGTTCTCGTTTGAGCCTCCAACACATGCATATATATATATATATATATATATATATATATATATATATATATATATATATATATATATATATATATATATATACATACATACACACACACACATACATACACACACGCGCTTTCTTCTTTCTCCTATATAATATAAGTAATTTGCTTATCATATCATTCACTCTTGATTCTCGATTCTTGATCATAATGACTTTCAAAATCAAATACTAATAATCATGAATGGTCATTTTATCATATAAACGTGTTTTTATCTCAAAGTTTCAAAGGACGCTATTATTTGGTTTCAACTTCTAGAAGTACTCAAACTTAAAGGTTTCTATAAAAATTAGTTTAAAACATATAAATGATTAAGCTTGCATGTTCATAATATGTCATTTTTCATAGTCCAGTGTGTAGTGATACATGTCGATTTCATTCGAATCATCACAATGTATATACATATATTTTTTTGACAATGAACATTTGAACATTGTTTAAAAAAATTAAGTTGAACGTTTTAGTTATTGTCTTATTAAGAAATATATTCAAAACTTGATAAAAATTTATGTCTTATTAAGAAATATGTTGAAAACTTGATAAAACTAAATAGTTTTTTAGAAATAAATATCAAAATTTTATATCGAAGTAATATAAAATTTATTGTACTTATATTAGGAAATCTAAACTGAAATATATTTTTATTTTTAACTCAAAATCACATATTTATATTTTTAAAATAAAATAGCAACATACTATTATTCCAATAATATCATATTTTTTATAATAACACATCATGTTTTTTCATAAAAATAAATATATTTGTATAAGTTGAATGAAGATAAATCTTAACACTTACATCATATAAAAATTAAAAAGTAATAAAATGATGTTTTTACCCTTCAAAATTTTTTAGATAAAAAATAGAAAACGAAAATATATAATTATGTAATGTAATTTATATAATTTAGATTAAATCTAGACAATAAAAATTATTTATATATTTAAAAATATATAATAACAAAGTTGTGAAAAGAGGGCCGAGAATGTAAAAAAAGTAAGAGACTAAGATTGTAATTGTAACACCAATAAAAATCATGCAAATTTAAAACTTTTTAAATCATTCAAAAACCAACAGTTATTACAAATATATTTTCAAAATGGTTTCATGTCAGAGTATCCCAAAACCAAACCATAAAAATATAAGGAGGTGCATGATGATGCCTTCGCCTTCCCGCGATCATCAGAAGTACCTGAAACATAATCAACAACTGTAAACCCGAAGCTTAGTGAGTTCCCCCAAAATGCCAACGCCATACAAATCATAGCTATATCATAGCAAACAAATAAACAACATGTATAATAAGCCATCAGCCTGACTGGACCGCCTCGTAGGGCCATCAATCTATCGGGACCGCTCTCTGAGCCATCAACACATTTGGACTGCCTCTTAGGGCCTTCAGCCTATCCGGACCGCTTGTCGGGCCTTCGGCCTGACTGTTACGCCCTAACCGGGTCTGCAGTCTATCATGTCTGCCCTGGGTATGTTGGCCTAGAGCACAAAGCATGACTTCCTCAACCCAACCCTCAATCAAACAACCATGTGCACATAAATATCACACGTTAGCATATATAACAGTCAAACCGATCTAACAGATCACTAATCATAGCATCATCCTATATAGCAGGATACCTACCTAACATGTCACTAACATAACATCACCCTATATACCAGGATACCGACCTAACAAGTCATTAGCATAGAATCATCCTATATACCAGGATACCGACCTAACATGTCACTAACATATCAGCATGCAATAAACCCGGGTATAAATCCGAAAAGGACCAGCATTGGTGCCTTTGACCATGTTAGTATAGTGAGGACAACTCACCTCACAAGTAGCTTAGGATGATAAATGTCAAACTCCCAAAATACAGCTCCAAAATCAATCACCTACATCCACCAATGATACACTTTTATAAATTCCAAAATTACTAAAATACCCTAGAAGTCAAACTGGTCAACCTTGGTCAAAGTCAAAGCCAACGGTCAAGGTCAACAGTCCATGTTGAGCCAACTCGACGAGTGCAGTCTATAGACTCGCCGAGTCCCTTCAGAAGCTAGAAATTCGTGAATTCCCCCAGTCGACTCGTCGGGTTTCCAGACAACTCGTTGAGTCCATGCAGTGTCCAAAACGTTGGGAAAACCCTAACCAACTCGTCGAGTCATCTTACTAACTCGCCGAGTCCATGCAGAACCAAAACAGGCCATCTTCATCCGACTCGTCGAGTTGACCATGCAAATCGTCAAGTCTCTTTAGTCTTTTTCTTATGCAGACGCTTTTAAGCAAAACCAAGGCTCCAAATTGTAGATCTAGCCTCCTAGGATATGGTTACCACGTAAAGTTGCAAAATTTACTTGCATGCAAGGTCTTAAATGCCAAAACCAAGCTAAGGGAGAGGTTTAAGCCAAATTGAAGGGACAAAGCTTGATAAATTCAATAACTTTATGACTATGAGGACTTAGAGAAGTCCAGATCTGAAGTTACAACTTCAGATCATGCCCAATACCCGAAATGATCCATAAATATGCTAAAATGGCCTTAAACCCATGGATAAGGAAATCTAACACTAGAATGATAAAGGTAACAACTTGTTACCAACAAATGGAAGCCAAAACGATGTAGATGTTGGATCTATAAGCTCCTTCCCATTCCAAGCTTCTCAACCTTCAAGCTTCTTCAACAAATGCACCAAAAACAGTCTCTTAGCCTCACAAACACAAAGGAGTAGTAAAGAACGGCTATGGTTTCCTTCTTTGTGTAATGAGGTGATAAGGGAGGCCAAAGGATGCGAGTTAAGTCCTTTAAATAGGGTGCAAACCCTAAAAATTAGGGTTTTCAAACACAGCCTCTACTTGTCGAGTTGGGTCCTCCAACTCGTCGAGTAGGTCCTAAAGTTCACCCGGGCTGACTAATCTCTACACGACGAGTTGGGGCCTCTAACTTTTCGATTAGGCTTCCTTAATTGCATACAAATCCCTAAAATCTCATTCCTGGAAATCAGGATGTTACGAATCTCCCCCACTTGAACTAGGCTTCGTCCTCGAAGCCTGCTGTAATGGACAAATTCGGATACTGCATTTGCATTCCAGCCCCGACTCCTAAATCTACTTGGATCCCCTCTCGACGTAGTTCAGGCGCTTATCGTCCTAAAGATCACCAATAATTCCACCACATCCTCGCTCGACACGCATTTTTGCAACTACAAGACATGGGAAGTGTTATGAATCTGACTGAGCTCCTCCGGGAGACCCAATCGATACACTCCCTTGACATCCTTGGGAAAAAGCCAAAATGGACCGATATATCGGGAACCCAAATTCCCTTCTTCCTGAAGCGGATCACACCCTGAAAACCTGGAGTCCTTGCTAAAACACAATCATGGATCATATGCAGCTACCGATAATTCTCTGTTGGAGAAGATATCATATATTCTTTCAAGGGAAACTCATTCAATGACCAAATTTTTATGGATAACACGGATAACATAAGGAAAATTGGGAGAAGTTTCCTTTTTGTGTTGATAAGATAATGCTTCCTTCAGCTCCCAAATCTACATACAATAATATTTAGCTGCTAATTCATAACCACAAACACCTATGACTGGCCCGATCAGCCTCAGGCTGGAATATCAATATGCCTAATCCAATCAACCACTGGATTGAAATTCTCAGGGTTGGTCAAACTACCGCCTTAACCCTACCCCTCCTTTTGGCATCCGTGCCTATGACTTTCTGTCGACCCGCACCGGATATCTTGGCCTACTGTCGCAACCCTACTGCTCCTCTTGAGTCTCTGTGCCTACGACTTACAGTGAGCTCACACCGAGTATCTTGGCCTACTGCATAGAGCAGGGCCGCCTCAACCCTCCCAACACGATGTGTTGCCATTGATAATCAGGAGAAAGATCTAACCCGGTTCTCAGACGCTGAAAGACAGGGATGCTCTAACCCAGCAAGCCTTGATTTCCCATTAATGACATTATACCTTTCTATTGCAACTCGCAATTCACCTCAAAACCAAAAGGTCCCCCCTTTTACCTCACTGGCCTCTAGAGTGCATGCCTCACGTGGATAAACTTGCGATCCCCAACCCCAGTTTCCACTATAAGCCATCCCGAAATGGTCGTCCATGAATCCACCCCAAGTTTCTGACTAAAACTACCACAAATCATGCAGAAAAGATCCTCAAACAGGTCGATAAGGAACATTTCACAATCCGAATCAATATGATGCACCAAAACCTAGTATAACCTTTGACTTTTTAGCATGCCATTACCAATCTCCGGAGCGACGAAAGAAGACGATCAACCAAGAACTTCCGCATTACATCCTATCCCTAACAACAACTTGTGAACATACAGTAATACGAGGAAAACATTCCCCGGATTCATTCTGCTGCCACTATTGAGGGATTACCAACCAAAATGGGAGATCTAGGCTGATTGACTTTACCTTATGAATTCGTCAATTCCACTATTATAAATGCTTTATCTTATTCAGGGACAAGAATTAATTAATGCCTTTTTCCTTTTGCAAAAGGCTCTGGTTGCCAAAATTGAAGAGCATTAGAATAAAAATACACATGGTGAATCACTCAATTACCCATCCACGTGGAATTGTAGAAGGCTTATTAGTCAAGGTTGGGAAATTCTTTTTTCCTTTTGACTTAGTGTGATTAGACATGAAAGAATATGAAAATCTCGTGTGGGAACAGCTCATCCATGACTTGGGCATCAAAATCTCATGTGGCAGCTCCAAATATACAGGGGAAACAGTGTAAGATCTTCAAGAATCGATATGGAAGAATAAGTTATCAAGTGGTACACTCATCAGCATCAAATCAGCAGTCCTTTCGGTATAAAAATGAATGACTCGTCGAGTAAGTATGTAGACTCGTCGAGTATAAGCGCGGACATCTTCGAATATGTGAGATTACAAGGCGACTCGCCGAGTCGGTTTATTGCACTCGACGAGTAGACCGCTGGACGAAAAAAATGATATTCTGCATTTGTTCCAGCCTCTAATTAATCTGCAAAATGTCTCCTCACTTCTGGACTCACTCGCTCATGTCCCTAAGGACCGGACTCGATACTTTGACTCTAACGCTTCCCTTTCTTGACACTCTTTCACTCTTTATAACCCTTTTGACTCTATAACTCTAACCCTTCTATGCAAGCACTCCTAATTCAATTCTGAAAATTATCAAGGCAATCACACATTAAGCAAAACAGTAAAAAGTCTTAACAAATTCCAAACACACCAAATAAGAACAAAAATAAAAATTGTTTAATAAAAACACAAAAAGACTAATCATCCTCATCATCGTCATGATCCGGCGCCACTCGACTTCCACTCGCACCGCTCCTTTTCGCATTGATCACCTCTTCCCACGACGGAATATACGGGAAGTTACCACCATCAATATGCGGTATGTTGAAATGGTAAAATAATCGAATATGGGATTGATTGCTAAAGTTGATACCCCGCGCCATTTGATCTTGTAACCGCCTCATCTCAACATTGTACCAATCCATTGGTACTTCATCATTGTCTACCGGAATCACCGGCGGTTCCTCCTCAACATCACGCTCTCGCCTCGACCGGACCCTCCTTCCCGACGCCTCGGGACCAACAAAAGGATCATCATGCAGAATAGCATAATGACCTCCAACATAATCCTCAATGATCCTAGCCATCCTCAAAAGAATAGGATTGAATGGAGGGGTAGGAATCATAGTCATCAAGTTCCACGCGCCACGGGTCATCAACCCAAATGAATTAGCGAGCCATGTGACAAACATGCCACCATTAATCTTCGATGTCTTGCGGTCTTTGACCGCACCCTCAGCCAAATATGAAGCTAAACACCAAGGAATATTGCAGAAAGTATCGGGTGTGATAATGCTCCATAAGTAGAAAACATCTAGGTTAGAAACCTTGTCATCATCCTTCCTTTGATTAATGGTGGTGGAAATAAGGCCGTGGATAAGGCGGTGTGTAGGTGACCTAATGCTTCCCTCCTGGGCTTATTTCGGAATGTACACTTTGTTGGCAATCGTATTCCACCAACCCGTGCTCGTCACTCCATCGGGGAACACTTTGTGAGAGTGTTCCATAAATGCACGGAAAATAGCGGTCGACACCAATGACCAATCATAAATACCCATCCGACAAGCCAAGTCAACAACGGAGCACTGATGAAACTCGCCCCCAAGACAGAAACTAACACTCGTCGGGTGATAACAGTCATCCCCCCCACGAAAAGATATCGTGGAGAAGAATTCCAGGCAAAGCTCCCAGTACACCGACTCTTGAATACGGAAGACCAGGCTCCACCCGTCGCATACCATCGTCTCCCCCTCATAAACAAACTCCTTTAAAAGATAAGGAGCCAACTCCTCTTCATAGTGCACGCTTTGCAACCAACCCCAATCAATTCTGTTGGGCACATAAATTTCTTTCTTCTTTACTTCAGCCAATTTCTTCTTCCACCTCGGCATAGTAGAAGCGGATTCGATTTGAGAGAAATTTAGCCAAGGAAAATCTCCTTGGCGTCTACTTGAACCTTGCCCCCTATGAAACATCATTCCTGCAAAACAAAGAGCATAACACCAAGCCAACACAGAAAATCATTAAAATAAGTCACTCCTGTCTCCACGACTCAACTCGTCGAGTCCATGAACGACTCAGCGAGTCACAAGAACTGCGCGAGTCAGTTTAAATTGAACCATGACATCTCAAAATTACTTCAAGTGTTTTGTTCAGGGGCATGTCTATAAGGTATTAGGGCAAGAATAGTCATGCAAAACAACATAATTCATGAAAAATCGAAACCCTAGAAGTTCACTATTCTTCAAAATCGTGTTTTCTATGAAATTACTACCCTAGATCATCTTAAAATCATGCTTCTAACAGAAAATAAGAAGAAATTAGTTACCTTTTGTGATAGAACTTGAAAAAAACTTGAAGAACAGTGGAAGAAGGTTTGAAGAAGATGAATGCTTGAGAGAATTTGTTGGAGGGAAGCGCACGACGAGTGTGTAGTGAAAAAGAAACTGATTTCATTAGGGTTAAACCCCTATTTACCGGTTGTAAAAGTAATTTCATTATTTTTTTTTGTAAATAATACCGACTCGTTGAGTCTGGGTCAGACTCGGCAAGTCTAGTCGCGATTTTATTTTTTCTGAAATCTAAATAGACTCGTCGAGTCATGGTAAGACTCGGAAAATCTCTTGCAAACAATTCAAAAATTATAAGATTTTTGTCAATTATTTAGAAAAAGAAATTTATTCCACCCCACACTTAGTCGATACGCACTCTCAAGCAGACATGTCCGATGATTTGGAAGATTAAAATTCAAAAAAAAAACGAAAAAAAAATCAAACAAAACTAAAAAGGTAAAAGAAAGCAAACTCTAAACAACGGGTTGCCTTCCGCCAAGCGTTTCTTTTTAAGGAGTCGTTAGCTAGACTCCTTCCCGTCTACGTCTCGTCATCTTCCAGCATCGGGAATGTACGCCTAGTCTTTTGTGGTTTGTACTTCGTTTTGTAAGCGTGAGTCTTCTATTTGTAAGCCCGTTTTGATTCCTCTCTCTTCTTTTTCACAGCATCATCCTCGGCTGCTTGGGCTTCCATTCTCCTCTTTTTCTTCTTCACCCCATTCTTTTTCACCTTCTCTTGCACCTCCTTTTCTTCAAACTTAATTACTTCGTATTTTGTGAAAGTGCGTGCTCTAGGTTTGGTAATGAATGGTTGATCAGCCCCCATTCTCCTATCCTTTGCCTTCTCCTCTTTTTCTGTGCTTACCCCATCTTCAAGCGGAATTGCATCAAGACATGCTATATGGGCGTGTTAAACTTCCGTATCCATTTCTCCTTCTGCTGTTTGTTCTTCTATAGAATCATGAAGAATATCCAAGTCCAGAATATGCATAGAACTAGTAACAAGCAGATCTAAGTCGTCCAAGTTGTTGGCAATTTCGACTGGACTCATCGAGTCCAGGAGAGTGACTCGGCGAGTCGGATCGTATTCCACAATTTCCTCTGTGTTTTCTGAGTAGGCTCCTTCTAGTAGCGTTTCTATCTCCTCTAGGTCCTTGTTAACATCTCCATGTTCTCCAGAAGGTAGCAAAAACTTGTTTGGATCTTTTTCTTGCAAAAGTTCAAGTTTTTTTGTAGTATCTCATCATCAAAATGGATAAATGAGATTTCTTCTTTTCTTTTCTCTTCTTGATTGGCTTCTGGTACGGCTCTAAACATTGCGGACTCGTCACCTACCCTCAATGTTAGTGTAGACTCACAAACATCAATTAAAGCACATGCGGTGTTTAAAAATGATCTCCCCAAAATGATTGGAATTTTGGGGTCTTCTTCCATGTCAACCACCACAAAGTCTACTGGAAAGAAGAACTTGTCGACTTTAATGAGAAGATCCTCACAAACGCCTCGTGGATGAATTGTTGTCTTGTCCGCCAAATGGATCTTCATGTTACCGGTCTTGGCTCCGGTAAATTCAACTTCTTAAAGAAAGAGAAAGACATCAAATTTATGCTTGAACCCGAGTCGGTCAACGCTTGGGTGACAAATGCATTTCCAAACTGGCACGGAATTATAATACTCGCCGGATCGCCCTTCTTTTCGGGTAGCTCACTCAATATTATTTCCGCTTCTTCAGCTAAGTCTTTCCTAGCAGCAAAGAGACTTTTTAGTAAGTTGAAGTACTTAGGTGTTGTTAGCATCGTCTCTACAAATGGCACATTGACTTGTAGGGCTTTAACATGCTTCATAAAGGTTCTATAGGCTTCAACTTTTTCCACAGGCATGGCTTTGATTGGGAATGGCAGAGGAGGATTATATGGATTTAAGGGAATGATAGTTTTGTCATTTACGCATGGACTCGTCGAGTCCATTAGAGGGGCTCGGCGAGTCAGGTCGGGTTTTGTTGGAGCCGACTCTTCTGCCTTTTCTGTCTTCCTCTTGGAGATCCTCTGTGCATGTGTGAAAATTTCTTCATTGCTGGAAGTCACTGCACTCACATTCTCCATTCTCGGATTGGCTTCGGTATTACTTGGAAGTTGACCCGGCCTTCTTTCGTTCACTTGGTGTGCAAGCTGTCCCAACTTTTTCTCTATGTTGAGAATGGATGCTTGCTGATTCCTTAGCATGTTTCTGGTCTCATGTATTGCAGCATCGTGATCATTGTGTCTCTTTTCGGACGCGACTATGAATCTAGTGAACATTTCTTCCAAATCGGCTTTCTTTTCTATCACCGGTTCTTCCTTTTGATAATATCCCCTCTCCTTCTGCTTGTATTTCTCCTCCTTAGCTTTTTTGTATTCTTCGTATGGGAGCCATTCTTTCTTCGGTTTCTGCCAATTTTCGTCGTATCGATCGCCACTTGAATAGAATACTTGAGCCTTTTTGTTTCTATTCTCATCCAAATCACAATCCTTTGTGAGATGGGGCCCTCTACAATTTTCACATCCAACCCGAATAATATGGATTGTTTGATCCATTTTTGTCATCCTCCTATCTAGACTATCGAGCTTAGCTATCACCGCCGCCATGCTATCATTTGCCGAGTTCACTACCCCCCGACTTACTTCATTTCTTGGATTGTGGTATTCTCTAGAGTGCTTATAGAATTCTTTAATTAGCTCCTTGATCACAGGGGTGCCTTCTTCGTGAGCGGGCCTTGAGAATTGAGCAATTGCCTTGTGGTGACATTGACTCCATCATAGAAAATGGAGACCTCTTGTTGGCTATTAAGGTTGTGATGTGGGCAATTTCTAAGCAAACTCTTGTACCTTTCCCATGCTTCATAAAGAGATTCTACGGGTTGTTGCTCGAAGTTGGCAATGGCTTTCTTTAGCTTGGCTATTTTGGAGGGCGGGAAAAAGTGGTCTATGAACTCTTCTTTCATCTTGGCCCAAGTGGTGACCGATCCGGGAGGAAGTGACTTTAGCCAATCCTTTGCAGCTCATTTGAACGTGACTGGAAGAATGCGAAGAAGTTGGGTCTCGCGGGGGAAATTCGGTACATTGAAGTAGTCGGCTACATCATTCACTTCGTCCAAGTGCTTGTAGGCGTCTTCGTGATCCTTTCCATAAAAGGGAATCTCCTTGAGTTGGGCGAGAATGTGGCCTTTTAGCTGGAAAGTGGCGGTCGCGGGAATTACAGGCTGCACAAGTCCCGGGCCGGTGTCATCACGCATCCTCTTCTTCCATTCCCCCATGGGGACTTCATCTATATTAGCCATGGTGATGGCTAAATCGTCTTCAAACTCGGAGTCGTGCTCGTATGTGGGCTCTTCTTCTTCCTCGGTCTCGTACTCGATATCCTCTTGAATTGGGACGCCGATTGTCAAAGATGCACTGGATGCTCCTGATTTGCTGCTTCTCTTCTTGTTGAAAACGAACTTTAGGTTTTTGAGTGGTGAGTTCTTTGAAGAAGCGCATTCTCCAACAGTTTTGCCTTTGCTCCTCCTTAGTGCGGATTCCGGGTCTTCAAGAGGAGGGACCAGAGGTGTATCAGATCCTCGGGTCATTAAACAACTGTAAATAAAACAGAAAACACGTAAAAAGAACAAAAATAAAATAAAAAATTAAAGCTGTAACAGCGATGTACTCGCTGAGTCGGCACGAGTGCACTCGGCGAGTTCAAGGCAAAAACAGAAAAAAAATTTCTAGTTACTCTAAAAACAGAATTTTATTAAAACTAATTCTACTTACTGAATTACCTTTTAAATAACATTGTGTGAGATAAATCCCACACAAAGGATCGATTAAATTAGAATTTAATGTTAATTTTTAGAACCGTTCCCCGACAACGGCGCCAAAAAAACTTGATGTGTGCAAACTCACTTAGTTTGAAACCTACTTTTAATTTTAAAATAACACACAAAGGCAGTGAACCTATCAATTGTGGTATAGTTGAATAAGTAGGGTATCGAACACAGGGAACGACAAATTAAAACTAAAAACTAATTTTATCTAAATTAATTAATAAGTAGGGGGTTTTCTCTAGTTTTACAAGACTAGAAACTTGCTAACTATTACTAATTAAAAAACTAGAAAATAAAGAACTAACTAGATTCAATAAATGGAAAGGAACTTCTGTTTAGTTCAACTCAATTGATCCTATGGTTGATTTCAAGGTAATGGTGCAATGAATTAATTCTTTTGTTGGTTACCGATTCAAGTGATTAGATTCGCATTCACTACACTAATCCTTAACAAATAAACTAATTTAAACAGTGGTCAGTTGTCTAATTTAATTAGATTTACTAGATTAATTATTCGGGTTAATTTAGACTTGCAGTAGTTAACTAATTTAATCTTTTAATTAATTTCTTGTTGATGGTCATCACACAAGCTAGCACATGAATTTACTCAATTTTCTTATTAACTCTAGTTTCATGTTCATTAATCCTAGACATATGGCAAAGTGATCACATATGAGGTTGATAATCAATAGATGTTCATGCTAATAAATTATCGTCCTATTAACAAAAAATTAATTATTATTCACACACAAGGTTCTTTAGCAAGCTAGAATAACAAAAATTCACCAACTTAGAATTAATCCTACCAATCAATCATACCATATTATCAACTTTGTATCCCCAAACAGAAGTCTAAAGGTTTTAGCTCATAATTGAAGTAAATAACAGCAAACAAACAGAGTCTAATTGTTTAACCATAATGTCAAAACAAAAGATTAAGTAGAATGATGAGATTTTGCCTCAATTCTCCTTCGAGATTGAATTCTAGCTTCTCTCGTCGTCTTCTAGGGTTTTTCTGCCTTCTTAATCGCAGCTAAACTCTTCTGAATTGTCCCAGAATTCTTCCCCATCGTTCTGAGGAGTTATCCTTATATATACGAATTGACTCGTCGAGTCAGGTGGCGACTCGTCGAGTCCATTTCTCAGTCCCCGTATTGTGATAAGTCTCTGGGATCCCGAGTCTTTATCTTCTCGAATCTTCGCTTGGACTCGCCGAGTAGTCGACCCTACTCGTCGAGTAGGTGTTATTTTTGGTGTTTTTCTTCTTTGTTCCATTCTCGATCTCTCAACCGCTTCTCCTGCTTCCGAGCTTCATTTTTGGACTGAAAATATAATTCAAACACTTTTAAGTACCTTTTGTGCATAAAATGCAATAATTTTGCTAATAAATGAATAAAAATCTATACTTAATATGAACTAAATATGCACATATCAAAATACCCCACACTTGACTTTTGCTTGCCCCCAAGCAAAACTAAATTTTAAACATTAGAATAACATATGACAACTCCAATCTAACCCAACCATTATGCCAATACCGCAACGTGTACATTTGTGTCTAAATTTGTCCTAAGTACCCCCCCCCCATACTCCAAATACTCACAATCCTCATAAATATTCGCCCACTCACCCCGAACTATGCTCATTTTATGCAACCCTTCGAATCCATCCGCAGAAAACCTCTTACCCTCAAGGTATTTTTAATTGAGCAACCTAAGCATACATAATCTAGAATTACAACTTTTCGATACCACTATGGAGCTTTTTCGAATTCTTCACTTCCTTGATAATTTAATCTTTGATCTCTTTGAATTCACCACCTTTATTGATTTTTGGTATCTTCAACTTTTTGAATTTCTTGGAATTTTGATCTTTTGATCTTCACTTTGATTTGCTCCAAAATTCTTCAACTTTTCTTGCAATTCTCTCTCTCTCTCTCTCTCTCTCTCTCTCTCTCTCTTTAACATGTACCTCTCTTTTTTCACTCAATAAACCTACATGCTTAAGCAGGGGCGCTCATATTGGCCAACGATAATAATTTTCCTGGATACATTTCAGGTTTAGGCTGTTAAACATATTGCATCCCTCAGGTTGAGCGGGGTCGTGTTTTTGTCCCATGATTTCACTGGAATAATGAAGCCACAAATGCACTAGAACGTGTATAGGCTCAACTAAACATTTGGGTTTTCATACAAATATCAACACAATTCTAATATGGAATCCTAATTTGTTTTACCAAAATTTTCTAAATTAGCCCTAGCAATTTCAAAATTTATCAAAAATTAACTAAAATTTCAACAAATATAACCAACCCCCTACCCCACACGTAATTTATGCAATGCCCTCATTGCATATTATGTAAAAACTAAAAATGCAAACATATAGAGGGAATTGGAACAAACTCCCCTGGGGTAGCAGTCGATAGGTTGATACTCTCTTCAGCTCCATCTTCAATTGACTTCAGCCATGGGAATAGCTCATCCATGACTTGGGCATCAAAATCTCGTGTGGCAGCTCCAAATATACAGGGGAAACAGTGTAAGATCTTCAAGAATCGATATGGAAGAATAAGTTATCAAGTGGTACACTCATCAGCATCAAATCAGCAGTCCTTTCGGTATAAAAATGAATGACTCGTCGAGTAAGTATGTAGACTCGTCGAGTATAAGCGCGGACATCTTCGAATATGTGAGATTACAAGGCGACTCGTCGAGTCGGTTTATTGCACTCGACGAGTAGACCGCTGGACGAAAAAAATGATATTCTGCATTTGTTCCAGCCTCTAATTAATCTGCAAAATGTCTCCTCACTTCTGGACTCACTCGCTCATGTCCCTAAGGACCGGACTCGATACTTTGACTCTAACGCTTCCCTTTCTTGACTCTCTTTCACTCTTTATAACCCTTTTGAATTTATAACTCTAACCCTTCTATGCAAGCACTCCTAATTCAATTCTGAAAATTATCAAGGCAATCACACATTAAGCAAAACAGTAAAAAGTCTTAACAAATTCCAAACACACCAAATAAGAACAAAAATAAAAATTGTTCAATAAAAACACAAAAAGACTAATCATCCTCATCATCGTCATGATCCGGCGCCGCTCGACTTCCACTCGCACCGCTCCTTCTCGCATTGCTCACCTCTTCCCACGACGGAATATATGGGAAGTTACCACCATCAATATGCGGTATGTTGAAATGGTCAAATAACCGAATATGGGATTGATTGCTAAAGTTGATACCTCGCGCCATTTGATCTTGTAACCGCCTCATCTCAACATTGTAGCAATCCATTGGCACTTCATCATTGTCTACCGGAATCACCGGCGGTTCCTCCTCGACATCACGCTCTCGCCTCGACCGGACCCTCCTTCCTGGCGCCTCGGGACCAACAACAGGATCATCATGCGGAATAGCATAATGACCTCCAACATAATCCTCAATGATCCTAGCCCTCCTAAAAAGAATAGGATTGAATGGAGGGGTAGGAATCATAGTCATCAAGTTCCACGCGCCACGGGTCATCAACCCAAATGAATTAGCGAGCCATGTGAAAAACATGCCACCATTAATCTTCGATGTCTTGCTGTCTTTGACCGCACCCTCAGCCAAATATGAAGCTAAACACCAAGGAATATTGCATAAAGTATCGGGTGTGATAATGCTCCATAAGTAGAAAACATCAAGGTTAGAAACCTTGTCATCATCCTTCCTTTGATTAATGGTGGTGGAAATAAGGCGGTGGATAAGGCGGTGTGTAGGTGACCTAATGCTTCCCTCCTGGGCTGATTTCGGAATGTACACTTTGTTGGCAATCGTATTCCACCAACCCGTGCTCGTCACTCCATTGGGGAACACTTTGTGAGAGTGTTCCATAAATGCACGGAAAATAGTGGTCGACACCAATGACCGATCATAAATACCCATCCGACAAGCCAACTCAACAACGGAGCACTGATGAAACTCGCCCCCAAGACAGAAACTAACACTCGTCGGGTGATAACAGTCATCCCCCCACGAAAAGATACCATGGAGAAGAATTCCAGGCAAAGCTTCCGGTACACCGGCTCTTGAATACGGAAGACCCGGCTCCACCCATCGTCTCCCCCTCATAAACAAACTCCTTTAAAAGATAAGGAGCCAACTCCTCTTCATAGCGCACGCTTTGCAACCAACCCCAATCAACTCCTCTTCAGCCAATTTCTTCTTCCACCTCGTCATAATAGAAGCGGATTAGATTTGAGGGAAATTTAGCCAAGGAAAATCTCCTTGGCGTCCACTTGAACCTTGCCCCCTGTGAAACATGATTCCTGCAAAACAAAGAGCATAACACCAAGCCAACATAGAAAATCATTAAAATAAGTCACTCTTGTGTCCCCCGACTCGACTCGTCAAGTCCATGAACGACTTGGCGAGTCGCAAGAACTGCGCGAGTCAATCGGCGAGTTGGTTTAAATTGAACCATGACATCTCAAAATTACTTCAAGTGTTTTGTTCAGGGGCATGTCTATAAGGTATTAGGGCAAGAATAGTCATGCAAAACAACATAATTCATGAAAAATCGAAACCCTAGAATTTCACTATTCTTCAAAATCATGTTTTCTATGAAATTACTACCGTAGATCATCTTAAAATCATGCTTCTAACAGAAAATAAGAAGAAATTAGTTACCTTTTGTGATAGAACTTGAAAAAAACATGAAGAACAGTGGAAGAAGGTTTGAAGAAGATGAATGCTTGAGAGAATTTGTTGGAGGGAGGCGCACGACGAGTGTGTTGTGAAAAAGAAACTGATTTCATTAGGGTTAAAACCCTATCTACCGGTTGTAAAAGTAATTTCATTATTTTTTTTCTGTAAATAATACCGACTCGTTGAGTCTGGGTCAGACTCGGTGAGTCTGGTCGCGATTTTATTTTTTCTGAAATCTAAATAGACTCGTCGAGTCATGGTAAGATTCGGCGAGTCTCTTGCAAACAATTCAAAAATTTTAAGATTTTTGTCAATTATTTAGAAAAAGAAATTTATTCCACCCCACACTTAGTCGATACGCACTCTCAAGTAGACATGTCCGATGATTTGAAGATTAAAATTCAAAAAAAAACGAAGAAAAAAAAAATCAAACAAAACTAAAAAGGTAAAAGAAAGCAAACTCTAAACAACGGGTTGCCTCCCGCCAAGCGATTCTTTTTAAGGAGTCGTTAGCTGGACTCCTTCCCGTCTACGTCTCGTCATCTTCCAGCATCGGGAATGCACGCCTAGTCTTTTGTGGTTTGTACTTCGTTTTATAAGCGTGAATCTTCTTTTTGTAAGTCCGTTTTGATTCCTCTCTCTTCTTTTTCACAGCATCATCCTCAGCTGCTTGGGCTTCCATTCTCCTCTTTTTCTTCTTCACCCCATTCTTTTTCACCTTCTCTTGCACCTCATTTTCTTCAAACTTAATTACTTCATATTTTGTGAAAGTGCATGCTCTAGGTTTGGTAATGAATGGTTGATCAGCCTCCATTCTCCTATCCTTTGCCTTCTCCTTTTTTTTTGTGCTTACCCCATCTTCAAGCGGAATTGCATCAAGACATGTTGTATGGGCGTGTTAAATTCTGTATCCATTTCTCCTTCTGCTGTTTGTTCTTCTATAGAATCATGAAGAATATCCAAGTCCAGAATATGCATAGAACTAGTAACAAGCAGATCTAAGTCGTCCAAGTTGTTGGCAATTTCGACTGGACTCGTCGAGTCCAGGAGAGTGACTCGGCAAGTCGGATCGTATTCCACTATTTCCTCTGTGTTTTCCAAGTAGGCTCCTTCCAGTAGCGTTTCTATCTCCTCCAGGTCCTTGTTAACATCTCCATCTTCTCCAGAAGGTAGCAAAAACTTGTTTGGCTCTTTTTCTTGCAAAAGTTCAAGTTCTTTTTGTAGTATCTCATCATCCAAATGGATAAATGAGATTTCTTCTTTTCTTTTCTCTTCTTGCTTGGCTTCTGGTAAGGCTCTAAACATTGCGGACTCGTCACCTACCCTCAATGTTAGTGTATACTCACATACATCAATTAAAGCACAAGTGGTGTTTAAAAATGATCTCCCCAAAATGATTGGAATTTTTGGGTCTTCTTCCATGTCAACCACAACAAAGTCTACGAGAAAGATGAACTTGTCGACTTTAATGAGAAGATCCTCACAAACACCTCGTGGATGAATTGTCGTCTTGTCCGCCAAATGGATCTTCATGTTTACCGGTCTTGGCTCTAGTAAATTCAACTTCTTAAAGAAAGAGAAAGCCATCAAATTGATGCTTGCACCCGAGTCGGTCAACGCTTGGGTGACAAATGCATTTCCAAACTGGCATGAAATTATAATACTCCCCGGATCGCCCTTCTTTTCGGGTAGCTCACTCAATATTATTTCCGCTTCTTCAGCTGAGTCTTTCCTAGCAGCAAAGAGACTTTTTAGTAAGTTCAAGTACTTAGGTGTTGTGAGAATCGTCTTTACAAATGGCACATTGACTTGTAGGGCTTTAACGTGCTTCATAAAGGCTCTATAGGCTTCAACTTTTTCCACAGGCACGGCTTTGATTGGGAATGGCAGAGGAGGATTATATGGCTTTAAGGGAATGACAGTTTTGTCATTTACGCATGGACTCGTCGATTCCATTAGAGGGACTCGGCGAGTCAGGTCGGGTTTTGATGGAGCCGACTCTTCTGCCTTTTCTGTCTTCCTCTTGGAGATCCTCTGTGCATGTGTGAAAATTTCTTCATTGCTGGAAGTCACTGCACTCACATTCTCCATTCTCGGATTGGCTTCGGTATTACTTGGAAGTTGACCCGGCCTTCTTTCGTTCACTTGGTGTGCAAGTGTGACATCCCCAAAATCAAGGCCAGAAAAGACCGATTTCGTTTATGCTTTATAAAAATCAGAGTACTTCATTTTATGAAAAGGTTGCGGAATTTGTTCCCAGAAAAACATGGTAAATACATTATTAAAACATTTTCGAAGAAACATATTTATTTCATTTTAAAACGTTTGGGATGTCATCGTTAATACCGAAACATAAGCATAAACAGAACTTACAATGATTTACACTAGTGATCTACATCTCTTTTAAATCTCTCAGTGTAATGTCACTTCACTTCGTCACCTGTGATATACATAAACTGAGTGGGTCAGGTTGGGAAACCTGGTGAGTACATAGGGTTTTCAACCCACAATAATATAATTGTTATGTTCAATCATCAAACAATTAACCCAATTACCCATCCCCGTTATCTTCTTTACTCTTAAGGATTTAACCTAAAAGTCATCTATCCTGCATTCGTTTATTCCGAAGTCCCTTACTTCCAGGGTTATAGGACTGGCACTAAATCCATAGCTGCCGATGTTCGTTCGTAAAGCACTAATTCCATAGCTGCTATAGTCTATTCATCGGGTACTAAATCCATAGCTACCAGTCTTTATCTAATAGGTACTAAGTCCATAGCTACCAATGTTCAACAGGTACTAAGTCCATAGCTACCAATTCCTACAGGTATTAAATCCTTAGCTACCAGCGTCTAACTAATAGGTACTAAGTCCATAGCTACCAATTTCCATGAGGTACTAAATCCATATATAGCTACCTATGTCTAACAGGTACTAAGTCCATAGCTACCGGTGTTCGTCCCATAGGCACTAAGTCTATAGCTGCCAATGTATACTCACGTCATCTTCTATCTCTCATCATTCATCTACCCATCTCATACCCAACATATTCGTATATATAAAATACGTATACAGTTTAAATCCTTTAAAACATGTATAAAACGTTCATCCAACATAGACAGCAAGTATTCAGATAATATGCACACATAGCACGTAGTTTATATAAAATACTTCATATCTATGTGTAAGATGAAAGGGACTATGCGCTCACTTGATTAGGTGGTGACTCAGCACTCGGACAGCGCTTCGATACTCTCAAAACGATATTCCTTCGATAAAACCTAGTATCGATACCACTAGGGTTTAGTTTAACGATAACCGCGACAAATTAATTAGTCTGACTATTATTAAGCGTTAATAACGCTCAATATAACTCATAATAATAGCCCAAATAATTATTTTAAGGACCTAATAACATACCTATAATTATTTGAAAGCTATATTAAAAATTGCGTAAGCGTAGCATACTTACAACGAATTTTATTGAAAACCGGAACTTAATTGGAGCAGCGTTTCGAAACCGAAAAACTCCTTTTTCTCGGGACTCCAGGAGCCTCGAGGCTTCCCTAGGGTGCTAAGGGTTTAACTAGGGCTTAGGGGAGGTTTATAGCACTTAGAGAGAGAAAGAAGTTAGAGAGAGAAGTGAAAAGGTGTGAAAAATGAAGGATAATCGGCCTCCTTTTATAGCCCTGCGAGGCCTCGGTACGCTGGGCATACCTCGGACCTACGCGGGGCGTAGTCATCGGATAAGAGCGCCAGACCGACTCCAGCTGTTAGCCACTTCAGACCGGATAAGACCAAGGTTACGCGGGGCGTTCCGGATCTCATACGCGGGGCGTAGGGCGAGGCATCGTGGCATGATCCGAAGCGAGATCTGAGACCTTCATTGGACGGCCCACAACGCGCCACGTCATTAGCTCCTTATCAGCCTTCGCAAATTGCATTCTCGACTTCTAAAAATCATAACTTTCGCATACGAGCTCCTTTTTCGACGTTCTTTATATCCACGCGAAGGTGGGAACGTACTCTACAACTTTCGTTTAGACTTCGTCGGCTAATTTTGGCTCGATTTTAAATTTTATATTATTAACGGGCCGGGACACGATTGGTCCGTTAAATCCTCATAACTTCTTCATCCGACATCCGTTTTCGCCCATCTTTTTCTTGTTACGCTAATCTCAATGAGATTTCGATTCTCGTTTAGGTCATGTCGGCTAAAAACCGCTCGATCAAATATTCGAATTTCGGGTTGTACACTGCTAGTCCGAAACTTCGAAAAATCATAACTTCTTCATACAAAGTCAGATTTGGGCGTTCTTTTTATCGATGTTCTTAGTTTAACATATTCTATGACTTCTGTTTAGATCGCTAATGCTAAATCTCGCTCTACCGTAAATTCACTATTTACGCTTCCCGGTATCGTGCCGGTTCCGTTGCGAAACTTCAACGGGTCATAACTTCTTCGTTATAACTCGGATATCGGCGTTCTTTATTTGTACGAAAACCTTGTAACATACTCTACAACTTGGTTAAGATTATTTATTCTAAATAATCTTTTGTCGAAAAGTCGTTTTTGACCCCTATTGCCTCTAATTTGACTAGCTCGGATTTGCGGGCGTTACAGCAAGCTGTCCCAGCTGTTTCTCTATGTTGAGAATGGATGCTTGCTGATTCCTTAGCATGTTTCTGGTCTCATTTATTGCAGCATCGTGATCATTGTGTCTCTTTTCGGACGCGGCTATGAATCTAGTGAACATTTCTTCCAAATCGGCTTTCTTTTCTATCACCGGTTCTTCCTTTTGATAATATCCCCTCTCCTTCTGCTTGTATTTCTCCTCCTTAGATTTTTTGTATTCTTCGTATGGGAGCCATTCTTTCTTCGGTTTCCGCCAATTTTCGTCGTATCGATCGCCACTTGAATAGAATACTTGAGCCTTTTTGTTTCCATTCTCATCCAAATCACAATCGTTTGTGAGATGGGGCCCTCTACAATTTTCACATCCAACCCGAATAACATGGACTGTTTGATCCATTTTTGTCATCCTCCTATCTAGACTATCGAGCTTAGTTATCACCGCCGCCATGCTATCATTTGCCGAGTTCACTACCCCCCGACTTACTTCATTTCTTGGATTGTGGTATTCTCTAGAGTGGTTAGAGAATTCTTCAATTAGCTCCTTGATCACTGGGGGTGCCTTCTTCGTGAGCGGGCCTTGAGAATCGAGCAATTGCCTTGTGGTGACATTGACTCCATCATAGAAAATGGAGACCTCTTGTTGGCTATTAAGGTCGTGGTATGGGTAATTTCTAAGCAAACTCTTGTACCTTTC
Source organism: Lactuca sativa (assembly GCF_002870075.4). Classification (NCBI taxonomy): domain Eukaryota; kingdom Viridiplantae; phylum Streptophyta; class Magnoliopsida; order Asterales; family Asteraceae; genus Lactuca; species Lactuca sativa. The sequence goes on from NC_056626.2 coordinate 25,995,116, forward strand.
CCATGCTTCATAAAGAGATTCTCCGGGTTGTTGCTCGAAGTTGGCAATGGCTTTCTTTAGCTTGGCTATTTTGGAGGGCTGGCAAAAGTGGTCTATGAACTCTTCTTTCATCTTGGCCCATGTGGTGACCGATCCGGGAGGAAGTGACTTTAGCCAATCCTTTGCAGCTCCTTTGAACGTGACTGGAAGCATGCGAAGAAGTTGGGTCTCGCGAGGGACATTCAGTACATTGAAGTAGTCGGCTACATCATTCACTTCGTCCAAGTGCTTGTAGGCGTCTTCGTGATCCTTTCCATAAAAGGGAATTTCCTTGAGTTGGCCGAGAATATGGCCTTTTAGTTCGAAAGTGGCGGTCGCAGGAATTGCAGGCTGCACAAGTCCCGGGCCGGTGTCATCGCGCATCCTCTTCTTCCATTCCCCCATGGGGACTTCATCTATATTAGCCATGGTGATGGCTAAACCGTCTTCAAACTCGGAGTCGTGCTCGTATGTGGGCTCTTCTTCTTCCTCGGTCTCGTACTCGATATCCTCTTGAATTGGGTCGCCGATTGTCAAAGATGCACTGGATGCTCCTGATTTGCTGCTTCTCTTCTTGCTGAAAACGGACTTTAGGTTTTTGAGTGGTGAGTTCTTTGAAGAAGCGGATTCTCCAATAGTTTTGCCTTTGCTCCTCCTTAGTGCGGATTCCGGGTCTTCAAGAGGAGGGACCAGAGGTGTATCAGATCCTCGGGTCATGAAACAACTGTAAATAAAACAGAAAACACGTAAAAAGAACAAAAATAAAATAAAAAATTAAAGTTGTAACAGCGATGTACTTGCCGAGTCGGCACGAGTGCACTCGGCGAGTTCAAGGCAAAAAAAGAAAAAAAAATTCTAGTTACTCTAAAAACGGAATTTTATTAAAACTAATTCTACTTACTGAATAACCTTTTAAATAACTTTGTGTGAGATAAATCCCACACAAAGGATCGATTAAATTAGAATTTAACGTGAATTTTTAGAACCGTTCCCTGGCAACGGCGCCAAAAACTTGATGTGTGCAAACTCACTTAGTTTTAAACCTACTTTTAATTATAAAATAACACACAAAGGCAGTGAACCTATCAATTGTGGTATAGTTGAATAATTAGGGTATCGAACGCAGGGAATGACAAATTAAAACTAAAAACTAATTTTATCTAAATTAATTAATAAGTAGGGGGTTTTCTCTAGTTTTACAAGACTAGAAAATTGCTAACTATTACTAATTTAAAAACTAGAAAATAAAGAACTAACTAGATTCAATAAATGGAAAGGAACTTCTGTTTAGTTCAACTCAATTACTCCTATGGTTGATTTCAAGGTAATGGTGCAATGGATTAATTCTTTTGTTGGTTACCGATTCAAGTGATTAGATTCGCATTCACTACACTAATCCTTAGCAAATATACTAATTTAAACAGTGGCCAGTTGTCTAATTTAATTAGATTTACTAGATTAATTATTCGGGTTAATTTAGACTTGCAATAGTTACCTAATTTAATCTTTTAATTAACTTCTTGTTGATGGTCATCACACAAGCTCGCACATGAATTTACTCAATTTTCTTATTAACTCTAGTTTAATGTTCATTAATCCTAGACATATGGCAAAGTGATCACATAGCATACGAGGTTGATAATCAATAGATGTTCATGCTAATAAATTATCGTCCTATTAACAGAAAATTAATTATTATTCACACACAAGGTTCTTTAGCAAGCTAGAATAACAAAAATTCACCAACTTAGAATTAATCCTACCAATCAATCATACCATATTATCAACTTTGTATCCCCAAATAGAAGTCTAAAAGTTTTAGCTCATAATATAAGTAAATAACAGCAAACAAACAGAGTCTAATTGTTTAACTATAATGTCAAAACAAAAGATTAAGTAGAATGATGAGATTTTGCCTCAATTCTCCTTCGGGATTGAATTCTAGCTTCTTTCGTCGTATTCTAGGATTTTTCTGCCTTCTTAATCGCAACTAAACTCTTCTGAATTGTCCCAGAATTCTTCCCCATCGTTCTGAGGAGTTATCCTTATATATACGAATTGACTCGTCGAGTCCATCTCTTAGTCCCCGTATTGTGATAAGTGTTTGGGATCCCGAGTCTTTATCTTCTCGAATCTTCGCTTGGACTCGCCGAGTATTCGACCCTACTCGCCGAGTACGTGTTATTTTTGGTGTTTTTCTTCTTTGTTCCATTCTCGATCTCTCAACCGCTTCTCCTGCTTCCTTCTGCTTCCAAGCTTCATTTTTGGACTGAAAATATAATTCAAACACTTTTAAGTACATTTTGTCCATAAAATGCAATAATTTAGCTAATAAATGAATAAAAATCTATACTTAATATGAACTAAATATGCACATATCATAGTGTTAAAAGAAATGAAAGCATCGAAGGAGGTTAATTGGAAAAAGTTGAGAGATTTAGCAAACTATAATCGAGAGCCAAATATTTGAATAAGTGTGGGGTTTCTATCAGATGGCAGGAGAAGTTTGAAAGAATTTTATAGAAAAAGAAGATGTTTGAAGTGGTCCTAAGCCATAAGAAGTAGAGAGATGCATTACAATTTGGCTCAAAAGATATTCTGTGAATCCTAGTAACCACAACGTGGCCATCACTATGCCACACCATGGCATGTGTTATTTTCATGATTAGACTCTGTTAGACTTACCTACTCAACGTATAGTATGCTTCCCACATCGTGGCCCAATTCAACACACTTTTCGAAGATGGTTCTTTGGGTTATATTTATTTGGCACATTCACGAGGTAAGAATCCTGAAGTATTGTTTTTCTGCTATCATGTGATATGTCAACCACAAAACTTTTGGTTTCGACCTTGCCACTTTTATTAGGTGTTTGTTCCTTTTTTCTCCCTTTTACTTTTATGCTCTTTAATTGTTTATGCATGTAATGGGGACATTGCATGAATTAAGTGCGGGGTAAGGGGTCGAATATAGGAATACAAGCATATTGATTTGAAAAATAAAAAATGACTAGGATTAAAAAATATTTGGAGTATAAAGACTTGAAATAATGGTCTAATTTTTAAATCTAATTAAAAAAATTGTTATATTGTTGTGTTAAGACCTAGGTGGCTAGTGTTGTATGGGACAATCTGATGCGAGTTTTGATGCTTAATTGAGCCAATATATGTTCTAGTGTATTTGTGGCTTCCCTATCCTAGTTAAATCGAGAGACAAAAACATAACCTTGCTTAGTTTGAGGGGCATAATATTTTTATCATCATCTACAAGAAATGTATCCAACAAAGCTTATGTAGTCATTGCACCTTAAACTAATGCCTTTAACCAATAAGGGTTGAAGTTAAGTTTCCAAGCTTAAGCATATGTTTTTCTTTTTTAGGATTTTTAGTTTTGAGTGAAAAAATTGAGTTGTGAAAAAAGAAAAAAAATAGAAAAGAATAGAAAAGAAAAAAAAGTTGCAAAAGTTTGAGTGAATAAGAGTGTACAAAGCTATGAACATCAAATGTTATGTAGAAAAGTTCCAATAATTGAAGTGTCAAGTTGTGGAATAAGGCAATTTGCCAAGTTATTATTATTGTAATTTTTTCTTTCTAGGTTATTTTTTCCATATGTATGCTTGGGTGCTTAACCAAAAATTACCCTAAGGTTAAAGAAGATTTCTGAGGATATATCCAGATGGATGAATAAAATGAATGTTGTTCAAAATAACTGGGAAGTGGTTATGATGATTGTAAGTATTTAGGATTTGGGAAGTATTTAGGAATCATTAGACACAAATACATGCATTGCGGTCTCGATGTAATGGATGAGCTGAAAATTGATTGTCTTGTGCGATAGTGGTAGCTATGGTTTTGATGTGATATTATGATAATTATAAAATCAGTTTTTCTTGAGGGCAAGCAAAAGTCAAGTGGGGGTGTTTTTATATTTCCATATTTATTCATATATTTTTTACATTATCTTAATATTTTTAGCTACAATTTTACTTATTTAGGACAAAAGGTACTTAATATGCTTGAAATATGTTTTATAGCAGCAAAATACATGCTCGGGATAAAATGAAAGTAAATTATGGAGCTGCAAGAGGCAAAATTCGATCAAGTCAACCAAAGTCAAAAAATCCATGCATATTGAAGTCCATGGCGTAGAGATCCTTAGCCATGTTTTGGTGAGGAGAATATTTGTGAATAGAGAAACCGAATTGGGGTATACGCCTTATAAAAGATAGCCACGCCGTGGAGCCAATCTGCCACGACGTGGGAGCCAATTTTTGAAAACTATATATATTGCGGTTCTACCTTCAACCCTACCTTATGCTTCAAATTATTCTAGACTATTGAAGACTAAAAACCCTCTGGAAAACCATTAGAAGTTCAAAAATCGATTGGAGCTAAATTGTTGAAGAGGTACAGAAGAAAACAACATTAAACCTTTTGGTTTGCTAGCTTTAATTATGTCTAGTCTTATTTGTTTCGATTGTATGTGTTTTTTTGCTATGATTATGGGATAAAACCTTCTACTTTCGTTGGTGATGATGAACCCTTTAAACTATGAGTTTATTTTAATCTTATGACTATTTATTTTTGGTTTTTCTAGTGTTGATAAATCATATCCTTACATGTTTAAGTCCTAGTTTTTAATTTCCTCGATACAAGTTTTGTGTAGTAGAAGATCATTCTATTTGCATGAATTTGTTTACCTAGAGGTTTATGATCATTAAATTGCTAGATCTAGGATTGGAAAAATCTTAGATTAGGTAACTAAAGTTAGTAACTTTGACTGTGTTAGAGAGCATAACCAATCCATAATTTGTGCTTGGTTGCTTGACTTGATCATAGAAAAGTAACTCTTAGATTATCGTGCATAGCCAAATTTATCTTAATATCAATTTTGTGTTTACTTGTGTTTGATCATAACATAGTAAGTCATAAATTGGTAACATCTAGGAATTTGATAATAATTACTAGTTACATCATGATTTGGTAACCAACATTAGTAATTTTATAGAAATCAACCAAAGGAAATAGGGGGATTCGGATCTAATGAAAGTACTCTTTAAAACTGAATTCAAATCGTTTTATTTTCTAAGTTTGATAGTGATATTTGGTAGATGTTTGATTTAAGTTCTTCTGATCTTGCAAAATCAGTAAAAGAACCCTCATTTAAAGTTTGTTTCTTAGTTTAATTATTAAGAGTTATTTTATAAATTGAAATTTCGTTCCCTGTGTTCGACACTGGACTTACCTAAACCATTCCATAATTTGACTAGGTATACTGCCTAAGTGTAATTTGTTAGTTAAGTATGTTAGGGTTATAAATTTAAAACTAGTAGTACATAAATTGCACATCAACCTTCCACTTGGCACATCTATCATGAGTGGCACAACTTCTTCATGAATGGCACAACATCTTCATGAATGGTGTAACATCTTAATGAATGGTGCAACATGTATATGAATGGTGTAACATGTTGCTTCATTCCACTCTAAATGCCCCAAGTGGCTCCAAGTTGCTCCAAATGATCCAAGTTGGTCCAAGTGCTCCACGTTGCTCCAAATGATTTATAAATGCTCCATTAAACTCAAATGCTCCATAAGAATGCTCAATATGCTCATGTCACATTTAGCAATCTGCATGCATGCCATCAAAAATATGAGTTTCAAAAATCTTTAAAAAGTATTCTCATAAAACATCGAGTGTTACCAATTCATATCCTAACCATAACTAAATCAAATAAGGATAAACATGAAACAAAAGTCTAGTTTGAGTCCTTGATGCTTCTAAGTCCTCACACTCTACAGCCTACTACCAGAACCTGTAAACACATGGAAACATATTTTGTTAGACTATAAGTGTGGTTAGTTATAACATAACATAAAATACAACATAATCATAATAGACATATATGGATTGTCACATAAGTAACCAAGCATCTACACATATATTAGGTGATAAACAATGGGTCATCGTTATCTTTGTTTCCATGCAAGACTCTAAGTACAATCTTTCCTAGGGATGCATTAATCTAACTCTTTGCATGCATGTGTACACACATCATAAAACATAACATAATCTATTTATCATAACATAATGTAACAATAAAGTAAAAATTATATTTTTACGTTTCCGAGCATGTGAGAAGTATTAGGTATTGTTGGGAAATTTACATAGATCAAAAAGTTGTTTTTCTAATTTAATTAAGATCTTGCTTAACTAAAAAGTAAAAGGTTAGGGTTAATTCGAAAAGTTTGTTTTGGTCAACTAATTTAGGTGAAAGAGATTATACTAGAGCTTGCTAGTTTTTCTCAGTACCAGCTTAGATATAACGCATTTTGAATAATTAGATCTGAAGTGTTTTGTAACATTTGGATTTTTAGAGGTATATTGGTGTGGGTTAATCTTGTGATTAAAGGAGAGACTTGACGAGTTGAGGGTCCAACTCGCCGAGTCGAGTCGGGTTCTCCAATGGATTTAATGAGTGGACTCAAAGAGTTCGAGGAGAGGGACTCGCCGAGTAGGTGTTGGGCAGAGAAACCCTAATCTCCGGGGTTTGGGACCTATTTAAAGGCACTTATAGCCTCCTTGGCCCCTTCCCAACAGTGTCTTCGTCCCTTGAGAGAAACCCTAGAGTTATTTATGAGCTAGAGAGGAAAGAGGCTTCTTGGAGGTCATTTCTTTGAGAATAAGATCAAGGGAGTTGCTAGGATCTCAGAGGAGAGTTGGTTGATCAGTCTCATCTTCGTTTCAAGCTTCAGATCTGGTACAACTCTTGCCTCCCTTGTGTTTGAGTAGATTTCCTTGGTTGTAAAGTTGGACTTGTATCCATATTGATGGGGTTTTGGGTGCATCCAAACCCTTTTTGAGTCAATTGTATATCTGTACCTTGTGAGGTCCAGAGATCCAGAAAGTAGGCAGCCACGAGTGAGTAACCATGGAGCTTTGAAGCTATGGAGCTTCAACGGAGTCAAAATGGTGTATAGAGCAAAATACACCATGCATAAGCCTCAAGTTCAGACCTTTGCATGACTTTTGGGTAGTAGGAGGTTAGATCTATGAGTTTGGGTTGCAGATCTGACCTCAAATGGCTGAATGAGAAATCTGTGGGAGCCAACTCGCCGAGTCGTAGCGGGTTTGACCGAGTAGTCTTGACCCATTGTTGGCTCGCCGAGTTGGGATTCAACTCGACGAGCTGATTGAGTCCTAGGTAGAGTTCAGCTGATGCAAGGGGACTCGACGAGTCGCATGGGTGCACTCGACGAGTAGGGTCAAATGTGGACTGTTGACTTGAGCTTGACTTCTGTTGACTTTGCAGTTTTGGTCAACATAAGTAATAGAGGCCTTGGAAGGGTAAAATGGTCTTTTACCCATCTTAGAGAGTTAGAAAGAGAAGGAACCGCCTTCGATTATCTGAGTCGTGAAAAATAGTTATTATAAGAGATATTCATCCTATGTGTTAGGCGGTGGCGAGTTCGAGATTCAAGTGTGAGGATAGCTGCTTTCTGCTTGCCAGGTGAGTCTTCTCACTATACTTTACCTATAGTGGTAATTAGAGTTATGTGACAGAGTATTTTGTATGTTATTTATGTGATGTGATGCACTGCATTATTTCTATGTGATTTATGTTGTGTGTGTGTTCCATAATTTACAAAGATAGGACCGAAATGTCCACAGAGTTAGGGCCAGAGGGTCCACAGAGTTAAGACCAAAGGGTCCATAGAGTTATAGCCTCGAGTGGATAATATGTGTTTTATGTGGTATTTTGGGAAACTCACTAAGCTTCATGCTTACCGTGTTATGTGTTATGTGTTTCAGGTTTTCCTCTCGGAATCGTCGGACGACACTGGCTGGATTGTACACACCAGAGAAACAGTTATGAGGATCCTAGATTATTAATGGGGTTGTGCTTTGTAATTGAATAAAAGAGATTTTTGTACGATATGTTATGAAGAGTATGCATTTTAAAAATGAAAAATTGTTTTAAATTTCCACGTCGTTACAAGTGATTGCATGATTAGGAAACTCGCAATAGAACTGAAATCGTTTTTATTATTGATTTTCGTTTAGTTTATTTTCACTTCAATTTTCAGTTTTTTTAGTTAATTAAAAATCCCCCTTTTATAATTTCTGTTTTATTGAGTAGAATGTACCTGATGCAAAAATGCATTGACCGTTAGGCTATGTCCCTAAGGATTTGACCATGTTTCCCTGTGCTATATTTTTAGTGTAACCAGCAATGAATATTTCTTTGTTTAATACGCCCACGCCAGTATGTTAAAAAATTGGCTCCATTGCTGAAGACACGGTGCTTTCTAATAGTTTTATGCCCATAATGTTTCGTTTAGGTACACCTCTAGCTTTTGATCCAAAAATCGAAAGAATTGCAAGGAAGTTGAAGAAAGAAGCAGCACGAAAAAATAATCATCTCGTTCATCATCATCTTCAGTACCTATAGAGGTCATCACACCACAAGGCACTCCCTTGTGGAATGAACCAGATCTATTTTTTCTGAAAGTACCCTCATCATCTCCTTTAAACAGTCCTTTTAAAACATACTCCCCACCACCATCAGTTAAATCTAAAACTACAAACTCTTTAGAAACCAATCTGAAGAATCAACTATGAGTGGAGATGAAGCATAAAAGACTCTCAGAGAGTGGGCCACACAAGAAGTCAATGAGCAGCCCCTCTGTATTACTTTTCCGAAAGTCCAAAACTTTGAGTTGAAATTTGGGCTGATATGTCTTCTTCCCACATTCCGAGGTCTAGAAAACGAAGACGCGTATAAATTCCTCAAGGAATTTCATGTGGTATGTTTAGGAATGAAACTACATGCGATAACTGAAGACCAGATAAAGTTAAGGGCATTTCCCTTTTCACTTCAAGGTTTAGCAAGAGAATGGCTATATGAGCTCCCATCCGGTTCCATTACCACTTGGATAGAACTCGCGAAGATGTTTTTAGAGAAATACTTTCCAGAAACACGAGTTTCGAGTCTCAGAAGAGAAATCCTTTGTATCAAACAAGGAAAAAGAGAGGCTTTACATACTTACTAGGAGATATTTAAAGGCATCTAGTTCGATGCCCACAAACATGGGATCAATGATTACCAACTATACATTTGTTTCTGTGAAGTTCTGATACCCATGGAGAGGCGCTTGATAAATGCTTCCAGTGGTGGTTCCTTGGGTGATATGACACCAACATAAATCCGGGAGTTGATCGAGAAGTTGGCAATAGAGTCGAAGCATTCTGGTAACGAAGACAAATGGTATCCAGATCAACCAAGGGGTGTGAAAAAGGTTAGGAATGTTCATCTGGAAGCCCAAGTATCTGAATTGACAAAGGCTATTCTGCTCTTGACAAAGGAAAAAATAGCTGCAAAGAAACCATGTTGAATCTGCTTGAAGACGGAACATCCAATATATATATATATATATATATATATATATATATATATATATATATATATATATATGTCCATTACTGCAAGAGGATACAACTGCAGTAAAATCTGTCGGAGGCTATTAGAATAATTATCAACATAATTTTCAGTAGAAACAAGAATATCAAGTGCCACTCAAATTCCATCAGCAACGAAGTTATCAACAACCAAATTTTCAACCTAGTTTTTAGAATCAGAATCAGCAAAATTATCAAAGTTAAAACTTTCAAAATCAGAACTCGCATCAGCAACGCAAAAGTTCCATTATGGCCTTATAAGATATTGTAAAGTTACTTGCCATGAGCACCCAAACATTTCAGTACGAAACCAGAGCCAGTATCAAGAATCCGGAACAGCAGGTGTCTCAACTTGCCACTTCTGTGGGTTATCTAGAATCTCAAAGAAAGTTATCGGGGCACACTGAAAACAATCTGAAGCATAATGTGAGTTCTATTTCCTTGGGACGTGGTAAAACATACGAAGGCCCAAGTGCATTTGAACCAACATAAGAAGCTGATGAAGAGTATAAAGAAGTTTTGGTAAAGAAGAAGATATAAAAGAAACAGAAAAAGAAGAGGAAGAGGGTGAAGAGGTTTTGGTTGAAGGAGAATCAGACAAGCTGAAAGAAATAGAAACTCCACAACCAGTGAAGCCGAACCTAAAGCAATATATGCCTCTACCTCCATTCACATCAAGACTGAAGCATACGTAGCACAAAAGAGAGGATGAAGACATTATGGAAATTTTTTGTAAGATTGAGGTAAATATGCCACTTTTAGATGTTC